>NC_088230.1:38721916-38899416 GCF_036934945.1 Oncorhynchus masou masou
TTTGTATACCAGGGTTGGCTGGCCTTCTCTAGTCGTAGGCTCAGTCACTGATATACTTTGTATACCAGGGTTGGCTGGCCTTCTCTAGTCACTCGAAGGCTCAGTCACTGGTATACTTTTATTTACAAAGCCATTTTGTGTTTACTACCTTTTTATTTGGGCATTTTTATTGTTCAGAAATGTAGTGGATCCTCTCTTCGTTCGCTGGACTTTATCCTGTTAACTTTTCCAAATGTCTGAACTGAATTTGGTAAAAGGGCTTTTATGTGCTCTGCGCCATCGTCTTGGAAAGCCTTACAAAATACTTTTAAACTGGAAGAACTTGTCCCGATTGGTGTTTTTAAATCACGAATGAAGGATATTGAGACTGATTCCCTGACCTGTCAATATTTTTAATTAGCTGTTTTATGATTTTGTTATACTCTTGTGAATTCTATGGTTTTTACTAGATTACTTGTAGTTTTTTCATGTTGTTGGTCTGTAATTTTTGGAATGACTTGGTGCTGCCTATCTTGGCCAGGATGCTCTTGAAAAATAGATTTTAAATCCCAATGAGCCCTTCCTGGTTAAATAAATCAATAAAACATGTTTTTTTTAAAAAATACCCCTGCCTTCCTGTAGCCTTCCCAGCATGCCATAGCTGTGCTACAAGATCAATTCTCCATGTGGATTCCACCCAGCATTTACCATCTAACCCCCTTCCCTCAGCAGACAGTTCCTGTGGGCACCTATTACCACATCTCAAGGTAATGTGATGGTCCCGGTATATGATATCAGGTACCTGGGGAGTTTCCACAGAATACTCAGAACCCCCATAGAGAACAATACTAAACGCCAATCAGGCTCCAGTAGTGCTCTTCCTAAACAGGCCTTTTACTTACATTCTTAGTCGTGCTAGACGCGGTTACAGAAGTCTCTGGAATCACAAAACGTCAATATACATGTGTTATTTTATTCAAATGTAGCAGCGATACATTTTGACAAAAAAAATATTACATTGATTTTTTTTTTCTTCTCCAGAATTGATTTCCAACACTTCATTCAAACACAGCATGAAAAAGTAGACACGAGTGACAGAGGGTTTGGTTTTGAGATTAGTGACGAAAATATACAATTTTCACAAAAATAGAAACTTGTTCACAGATCTGTAAAATTGCAGACGAAAAAAAATAAAAGTTGAATGAACTGTTTTAAACAAACAGAAATAGATTTCAAATTTACATTCACTCTTCCACAAGAAGTATAAAAAGAATATAGCCTGGGTACCAACCCTCATCTAGCCTGGGTACCAACCCTCATATCTATAAACCAGCTGGGACTGACTGTCACCAACCATCGGTCTGGCAATAACATCACTTTACAAAACAACACAGAACCAGCCGGGCACGCAAGCTTTTTAAACTGAGCGTTAACATTCAAGCAGGTTCTACTAAGCCTCCTATAATGTACACATTGTATCCTATAGATTGGGCAGGCTGATTCGTCTGGAGATAGACACGGTAGTGTGATCAGCATCAACTAACAGAGAATCAGAGACAGACAGGAGTGTTTTATTCACTGGCGGGTGGCTGGGTTAGGCTTTTTTGTTTTACTGGCTGGGGTGTCTAGTGTAAACAAACAAATAAAGAAGCAAATGAGGTCCCAGAGACAAATGAGGTCCCAGAGACAAATGAGGTCCCAGAGACAAATGAGGTCCCAGAGACAAATGAGGTCCCAGAGACAAATGAGGTCCCAGAGACAAATGAGGTCCCATAGACAAATGAGGTCCCAGAGACAAATGAGGTTCCAGAGACAAATGAGGTCCCAGAGACAGATGAGGTCCCAGAGACAGGAGTGTCAATCCCTGGGGTGGCTGGGCTGGGGACTGGGGCAGTGTAAGTCTCCTTACTACTCTACACCTTGTCACAGGCTCGTGTTGATACAGACCACTCATTACATCAAAGCCTCATACTATAATCAACACATAGGCCTGTGAGCCATTCCCAGTTCACACACAGTGAAGACGTTAGCGCCTAGCCTAGCGCTGTGACTCCAGCCTACATACAGTGTTGCGTATGAATAGGTCTGGGTCTGTGTGGCTCGGCAGCACAGAACACAAGGGAGAAAAGGCTAACAACCGACAACTGTCTTCTCTCTCTCTCTCTCTCTCTCTCTCGCTCTGTCTCTCTCTCTCTCTCTCTCTCTCTCTCTCTCGCTCTCTCTCAACCCACTCACACCTCACTGGTCCCCCTTGGGAATCCAACTCACAACCCTGGCGGTGCAAGCGCCACGCTCTACCAACTGAGCTACACGGTACTACCACACAGAGTCAGGGGGAGTAAAATCTCAGGTTGGAATGGGCACCAATCCAGACCATGCAAATGAGTTCATAACATTTACATGACGGCCTTGTCCCACTGACAGGATGCTTGTGATGTACATGGTTTTAATATTCTCTCTATTCTTTCGCTTCTTACATGGTTACCTAAAACCTTGTTGGCGTACTTAGCAGACTTTTGGATAGTGACTATCTGTCAACCTGAACAATCAGGCATGCTAATGTGCCCTGCTTTTGTTCTGATCAATGTAAATCACTAATCAAAGCAAACTCAATCCACAGAGAAAGAGTTAAGGAGAGAGAGAGAGAGAGCCTGCTCAGAGCAGACCAGACACCCAACCACAGACTATTGGCAAAGCGAGCCTCGGTATCTATACTACTGTCTCCAGACCAGGAGAGAACTAACCCGTTTTATAGGTCCATTAGAGCTCAGTTCATTCAGCACTGCTGGATAAACCTAAAGTTCCAGCTCTTACAAATTCTTCATAAGTTAATAAATAATAATCTTTCTGTCCGTGACCAATGGGGTCTGTATCTCAGATAAAACAGAAGAACTTCTTCCAGCTGCATTTAGAGAAGGCCTTCGTGCGTCTTTCCGACAACCGCCTCTTCTTCTCCTTCCTGGCCTTGTGTTTGATGGCAGCAAAGATGGCCGCGTCGAACGCCTCTTTTAAGTTCTTCTGCGTCAACGAAGAACACTCAACATAGTCCACCGCTCTGATCTTCACCGCCACGCTCTGCGCCCGATTGGTCAGCACCGGTTTGACCCGGCAACGGTCCAGGTTGATCAGGACGTTGACGTCCAGCAGGAGGTCGGACTGGGTGCCCACGAGGATGATGGGAGCTGAGGGGTTGCAGGCTCGGATCTCGGGGATCCACTTTTTGGTGACATTGTGGAAGGAGGTGGGGTTGACCACACTGAAGCAGAGCAGGAAGACGTCCGTGTGGGAGTAGGAGAGTGAGCGGAATTCATCACACACCTCCTGGAAATGTCAAGGTAGAGAGAGAGGAGAGAGAGAGGGGTCAGGATAGAGAGAGAGGAGAGAGAGAGAGGTCAGGATAGAGAGAGAGGAGAGAGAGGGGTCAGGATAGAGAGAGAAGAGAGAGAGAGGGGTCAGGATAGAGAGAGAGGAGAGAGAGGGGTCAGGATAGAGAGAGAGGAGAGAGAGGGGTCAGGATAGAGAGAGAGGAGAGAGAGAGAGGGGTCAGGATAGAGAGAGAGGAGAGAGAGGGGTCAGGATAGAGAGAGAGAGAAGAGAGAGAGAGAGGGGTCAGGATAGCTGATTCAGCACAGTGTGTGAATGTGAATGCTGTCTGGGGGTCTGAACAACAACAATGGACACCGTGTCAGAGAGAGACGATGACACACACGGTATGACATGTAGTGGCCTTTAGAATTTAACACTCCAATCTACTGCTGCTACACTGTAGACAACTGATGGTTTCCTGTCACTAAATCTGTTTGTCACATTTGTGACTGATTCTACAATGCACACGGGCTGTTTCATTCCAACATGTTTCAAACCGTTGTCATTAAAATCGGACCAATGAGATTCAAGAATAACCTATTCATTACGGATGATGTCATATTCTTATATATATACAAAAAAGAGTTTGATGGTTATACCTGTCCAGCTGTGTCCAATAGTTGTATTCGAACTGGGGCTCCTTCTACTTGGACTTGACCTGTTGAAGAAAACACAAGAATTCAATTATTTTATAAGTTTGTACATAGTTTGCGTATTCCATAAACGATTACAATTTACAGTGCAATAACCTAGTAGCCAACGATACATTAAGCTAGTCAATTGTTATAAATGATGCTAATATACGTTTATAAACTTAGGCTACAACGTTTTTATTTTTTATTTGGGGTAATTGAAAGGTACTCACCAGAAAAGACATCAAAGCCGGTCTGTTTGTATTCCGTGGGGTATCCATTTGTGGTATAACTGACTATCATGCTTGTCTTGCCCACCGCCCCGTCCCCCACCAGCATACAGCTGATAGCCGCTGGCTCTCTCTCCAACCCCGGCGCTGGCTCCCTCTCCAACCCGGCCTCTTGGCTCATCAGTCCGCATGAAGAGGGGACGCGGGATTCTAAACAATAATAATCCATTTGAGGTGGCATGTCCAACAACTCAAAGTGAAGAATAGTAACTTCCCGGTGCAGAAATGATGAGTCTTATTTCGATGTGCGATTCTCTGGAACAGTTTTGGTTTCTGTATGATCCTGGACAGCAATGTGTCCTCTATCGTCACTTTGATGGTTGTGAATGAAGGTGTGATGCGACTTGGTTTTGAGGGAACTTTTCCGCTCAGACAGGTTGTGATTTGCATAGCCCCGCCCCCCGCTAAACGCAGATGAAGACAAGGTGAAGGTGTGATGCGACTTGGTTTTGAGGGAACTTTTCCGCTCAGACAGGTTGTGATTTGCATAGCCCCGCCCCCCGCTAAACGCAGATGAAGACAAGGTGTGAACTGACACCCAGCTGAGATGAAACAATGACCATCTGACTCCCCAGCCAGCGCATTTGGTTCCTTGGAAATTGTGAGATGGTTGACAAAGAATATATATTCTTTTATTTTGTGGCTCCCACCCCCATCAAAGTTTCCCCAATCCCTGATACCGTCTGACAAAGAACGTTGGGTGGTTGGTTGAGTTCTTATATTGCTATTTTGAGATGTGGGCTACTTCACATATGTTTTGAAAGAATTAAGGTAATAATACAAAAGATAAGGACATTACAAGAATAAAGTTTACAGGGAAATATATTGTGCAATGAACCAAAAGTACAATAAAAGATTTGCAGTTGTGCATTTTCACAACTTACTATTGTTATCATTTTTTATTTATTTGTTATAAAATTTTAAAACGGACAATTGGTATCCCTTTAACTGTCTCTTCTTGAAAAACTTTTGGGAAAAAATATTTTTAAATTCCTATTGCTAACAACAACAAAAACTATGTTTTTTTGTTTTGTTTTACTTGATAACAGGCGGTTGAGAAGTCAAAAGAGGGTCATAACAGCAATGCCATATTAGAATGGCAATTTGTATAGCATTTTTACTCAATTCAACAATATTACAAAAAGTACTTGGGTCGTGAAATGTTTTTTAACCAATTTATGTTGTCTAATATAGTGTCAAATTTTTTTAATCATATTTTTAATTCAAATATGTATTAGATAACAAAGAATAATGACATACCCTAGTCTGTGTCTACCAAACGTTTTTGTTGTTGTTCATATTAACTGCCTGGTTGAGCACAGTTCTACAAAATCATTGCTTTTTAGCCTTTTTTTGTTGTTGCATTTTAACAATTTATTTTCATATTCCTACTCTTCACAGTCTCTAGTACCACGAATGATGCAATATGAATCCCCCACAAACGGAATTCCTGGTTTTAATCCAATATCTTCGGTGACTGACTTGGAGTTTCTTTACAGCCCTCTATGTGGGTAAAGCGCCACAACATCTAACTGCAGTAACCTAAAATGATACAAATACTGTCAATTGATACAGGAGGGATGGGGGAGTTGACCAATCAAATACAACATAATATTTTCTTCATATCCACTTCAAAATCCATTGTCAAAACATGCTCTACCAGCCGGTTGACAATTGGGTTCAAGGGTTATAAAGTGCAATGATGTATTCATTTTTTTCTTATATGATTTTTGCAGCGAATTCAATTTAGATTCACCATAAATAGACGGCAGCCCATTTTTGAAAATTGGACAAAGTGCGCATCCTCGTGTCAGACATCGGAACTACAAGTGTCCTGATCACATGATGATATCCGTGGATCACCTGACCCAAAACTGGCCCTCCCTTATTGGGCATTTGTATATTTTCAGGAAGCTTCACCAAATAAGCATGTTTCGATAGTTTTTAAATGGATGAGATTATACAGTTTTCTTTATTTTTGGGTTACTCATCTATTTCTGAAACATTTCTCACGAGACGCAGGAAACCGAATCTGTTTTGTGCCGATTGTAAAATAGCTAGCTAGCACAGTCATGCCGTCGTATGATTTGACATTGTATTAGAAGTTAGCCATTAGTTAGGTTTTCTCTGCTTTAGACCACCCTTACATTTTGCAATGTCTTCTATCCTGGATGAATACGAGGACTCGCTGAACAGCAGGCACCCTGTGCAACACAGTAGCCGCCTGTCTGCTGCCAACATCGGCATGACACACTCCGGTACTGGGGCAAGGCTACGGGCCTCTCGATCGGGTTTTGTTTATGATAAGGCTAGTTGGGACCATCATTATGGTTGAATCTGTGCACCGAATTACTTTCATATAGCTAATATAAATCTTTATCTGTATAATGTTTAGCTAACTTGATACCGATTTGATCATATGGAATCGAGTATGTTGGCAACGATGATGATTGACATACGTGATTAATGATTTGTCGTAGGGTTCGTGAATGTGAGACTGGAGGAGGAGAAGCCGATATTCAACAAACAGAGGATTGATTTCTCACCCCCAGAGAAGATCAACCACTTTGCTGTGTGCAACAATCAGCTATGCATGAGTTTAGGGAAGGACACTCTCCTGAGGTAGGGGACTCTTTTTTTATCTGCAACACCCTCTAGTGATCCAGCGTTATCATGGTCTTGTGAATCGCCCTGTCAGCCATGCCTGTCCATTCCACTCTGTGTAAAACGAGCAGAATGTGTGAAGGGTGCAGTTTGTATCTTGATGTGATTTCTAAATGATGGGATTAAAGGCTAAATGATGGATTGAGTGTTGATCATGCCAGTCATTCAGGGTGATAATGTATAATTGTTTATTGATGTAAGGATGATATTTAATGTCTTTAAAATATCTTCTGAAATAGCTGTGAGTGTATTGGTGTCTAAGATGAGTGAACATGACTTTATAAAGGAGTTTATTAAGATTTGTCCTGTGTGTTGTTCCAGGATTGACCTTGCCAAGCCAGACCGGCCCAACCAGGTAGAACTGGGAAGGAAGGAGGACAGCAGAGTACACAAGCTCTTCCTGGACCCCACAGGTGAGAACCAGGGAGCTCTTCCTGGACCCCACAGGTGAGAACCAGGGAGCTCTTCCTGGACCCCACAGGTGAGAACCAGAGAGCTCTTCCTGGACCCCACAGGTGAGAACCAGGGAGCTCTTCCTGGACCCCACAGGTGAGAACGGGGGAGCTCTTCCTGGACCCCACAGGTGAGAACGGGGGAGCTCTTCCTGGACCCCACAGGTGAGAACGGGGGAGCTCTTCCTGGACCCCACAGGTGAGAACGGGGAGCTCTTCCTGGACCCCACAGGTGAGAACCAGAGAGCTCTTCCTGGACCCCACAGGTGAGAACCAGGGAGCTCTTCCTGGACCCCACAGGTGAGAACCAGGGAGCTCTTCCTGGACCCCACAGGTGAGAACCAGGGAGCTCTTTCTGGACCCCACAGGTGAGAACCAGGGAGCTCTTCCTGGACCCCACAGGTGAGAACCAGGGAGCTCTTCCTGGACCCCACAGGTGAGAACCAGGGAGCTCTTCCTGGACCCCACAGGTGAGAACCAGGGAGCTCTTTCTGGACCCCACAGGTGAGAACCAGGGAGCTCTTCCTGGACCCCACAGGTGAGAACGGGGGAGCTCTTCCTGGACCCCACAGGTGAGAACCAGGGAGCTCTTTCTGGACCCCACAGGTGAGAACGGGGGAGCTCTTCCTGGACCCCACAGGTGAGAACGGGGGAGCTCTTCCTGGACCCCACAGGTGAGAACCGGGGAGCTCTTTCTGGACCCCACAGGTGAGAACCAGGGAGCTCTTCCTGGACCCCACAGGTGAGAACCAGGGAGCTCTTCCTGGACCCCACAGGTGAGAATGGGGGAGCTCTTCCTGGACCCCACAGGTGAGAACCAGGGAGCTCTTCCTGGACCCCACAGGTGAGAACCGGGAGCTCTTCCTGGACCCCACAGGTGAGAACCTGCACAGTATTCCCAGGCAGTAGCAACAGTGCGACTTTAGATCATTAGAAAGTATTTGCCAAAAGCCACAAAATACACCTGAATGGATGTCTGCAAATACTGTATATAAATATCAAGGGAGTCGTCTTACAGTTGTGAACTTTGCTTTCCTATTGATCAAACAACCATGAAAAGGTAGTCTCTCTCCGTCTGTCCGTCCGTCCTGCTTATGCACATCAACAACTAATGTTAGCGAGATGAGCTAAAAATCTAACCAGGGAACAGTAGATAAACCCTCTCAAACCTTTTTTTGTTGTTGCTGCTTGTCGTTGGCCATCAAAATTTCACTGATAAAGATGGGTAATAGTCGCCTGCCCTCCCCTTCTGCAGCTTGCCTGCTAATGCTAATGCTAACGCTAACGCTAACACTAATGCTTGTCCCACGTTTTGACAACTGAAAGGGAAATTGCCTGCCCTCCTATTTGATCAATGCTAAATGCATTTGGTTTACAACTAAGACATATGCTAACTTTGGATAACAGTTGTTTTAAGTTCAACATAGCTAGCTAGCGAAGTGATATAAACTCAGCATAAAAAGAAACTTCCTCTCACTGTCAACTGCGTTTATTTTCAGCAAACTTAACATGTTGAATCTTGATATGTTCATACAAATATTTCCACAACTGACATAAACTGAACAAGTTCCACAGACATGTGACAAACAGAAATTGAATAATGTCTCCCTGAACAAAGGGGGGGGGGGGGATCGAAATCAAAAGTAACAGTCAGTATCTGGTGTGGCCACCAGCTGCATTAAGTACTGCAGTGCATCTCCTCCTCATGGACTGCACCAGATGTGCCAGTTCTTGCTGTGAGATGTTACCCCACTCTTCCACCAAGGCACCTGCAAGTTCCCTGACATTTCTGGGGGGAATGGCCCTAGCCCTCACCCTCTGATCCAACAGGTCCCAGACGTGCTCATTGGGATTGAGATCCGGGCTCTTTCCTGGCCATGGCAGAACATTGACATTCCTGTCTTGCAGGAAATCACGCACAGAACGAGCAGTATGGCTGGTTGCATTGTCAAAGGGTACCACATGAGGGAGGAGGATGTCTTCCCTGTAACGCACAGAGTTGAGATTGCCTGTAATTGTCACGTCATAACCTCTATTTCAACAGACATCTTAACAGACAGGTAGATAGAGGTTATGACGTGACAGTAAACCACTGATATAAGCACCTTTCCAACCAGGAAAGAGGGTTTCATATCTGTGTGTTATTGCTGTTTACCACATAGTGTTACATCTGTCCGTACCAATTGTAATACTGGTCTCCCCTCTCCTTCCCTGCAGGGTCTCTCCTGGTGATCTGTCCGTACTGGTCTCCTCTCCTTCCCCAGTTGTAATAACACTGGTCTCCCCTCTCCTTCCCTGCAGGGTCCCACCTGGTGATCTGTCCGTACCAGTTGTAACACTGGTCTCCCTCTCCTTCCCTGCAGGGTCCCACCTGGTGATTTGTCCGTACCAGTTGTAATACTGGTCTCCCCTCTCCTTCCCTGCAGGGTCCCACCTGGTGATCTGTCCGTACCAGTTGTAATACTGGTCTCCCTCTCCTTCCCTGCAGGGTCCTCCTGGTGATCTGTCCGTACCAGTTGTAATACTGGTCTCCCCTCTCCTTCCCTGCAGGGTCTCTCCTGGTGATCTGTCCGTACCAGTTGTAATACTGGTCTCCCCTCTCCTTCCCTGCAGGGTCCCACCTGGTGATCTGTCCGTACCAGTTGTAACACTGGTCTCCCTCTCCTTCCCTGCAGGGTCCCACCTGGTGATCTGTCTGTTACCAGTTGTAATACTGGTCTCCCCCTCCTTCCCTGCAGGGTCTCTCCTGGTGATCTGTCAGTACCAGTTGTGAATACTGCTCTCCCCTCTCCTTCCCTGCAGGGTCCCACCTGGTGATTTCTCTCAGTACCAGCGAGTGTCTGTATCTGAACAGAAACACCCAGAAGGTGAGGTCTCTGTCCCGCTGGAGAGGACACCTCATAGAGAGTGTAGGCTGGAACAAGCTGCTGAGGACAGAGACCAACACTGGGCCCATCCTCGTGGGAACCAGCCAGGGAATTATCTTCGAGGCTGAGATCTCCGCTTCAGAGGGAAGCCTGTTTAACACCAACCCCGACCAGTACTTCAAACAGGTCAGTGGTAGGATCTGACTATAAACATATGACATTGTACTGTGTATCTTCATGTACAGGACCAGTCAAATGTTTAGACACACCTACTCATTCCAGGGTTTTTCTTTATTTTTACTCTTTTCTACATTGTAGAATAATAGTGAAGACATCAACACTATGAAATAACACATCTAATCATGTAGAAACATAAAAAGTGTGAAACAATTAAAAATATATTTTATATCTGAGATTCTTCAAAGTAGCCAGCCTTTGCCTTGATGACAGCTTTGCACACTCTTGGCATTCTCTCAACCAGTTGCATGAAGTAGTCACCTGGAATGCATTTCAATTAGGGCCCTCGGAGTGTGGTGTCAGGAAAAATAACCTCACACTCAACGTCAACAAAACTAAGGAGATGATTGTGGACTTCAGGAAACAGCAGAGGGAACACCCCCCTATCCACATAGATGGAACAGTAGTGGAGAGGGTAGTAAGTTAAGTTCCTCGGCATACACATCACAGACAAACTGAATTGGTCCACTCACACAGACAGCATCGTGAAGAAGGCGCAGCAGTGCCTCTTCAACCTCAGGAGGCTGAAAAAATTCGGCTTGTCACCAAAAGCACTCACAAACTTCTACAGATGCACAATCGAGAGCATCCTGGCAGGCTGTATCACCGCCTGGTACGGCAACTGCTCCGCCCTCAACCGTAAGGCTCTTCAGAGGGTAGTGAGGTCTGCACAATGCATCACCGGGGGCAAACTACCTGCCCTCCAGGACACCTACACCACCCGATGTTACAGGAAGGCCATAAAGATCATCAAGGACATCAACCACCCGAGCCACTGCCTGTTCACCCCGCTATCATCCAGAAGGCGAGGTCAGTACAGGTGCATCAAAGCTGGGACCGAGAGACTGAAAAACAGCTTCTATCTCAAGGCCATCAGACTGTTAAACAGCCACCACTAACATTGAGTGGCTGCTGCCAACACACTGACTCAACTCCAGCCACTTTAATAATGGGAATTGATGGGAAATGATGTAAATATATCACTAGCCACTTTAAACAATGCTACCTTATATAATGTTACTTACCCTACATTATTCATCTCATATGCATACGTATATACTGTACTCTATATCATCAACTGCATCCTTATGTAATACACGTATCACTAGCCACTTTAACTATGCCACTTTGTTTACATACTCATCTCATATGTATATACTGTACTCGATACCATCTACTGTATCTTGCCTATGCTGCTCTGTACCATCACTCATTCATATATCCTTATGTACATATTCTTTATCCCCTTACACTGTGTATAAGACAGTAGTTTAAGAATTGTTAGTTAGATTACTTGTTGGTTATTACTGCATTGTCGGAACTAGAAGCACAAGCATTTCACTACACTCGCATTAACATCTGCTAACCATGTGTATGTGACAAATGAAATTTGATTTTATTTTGAATTAACAGGTGTGCATTGTTAAAAGTACATTTTCTGGAATTTCTTTCCTTAAAGCGTTTGAGCCAATCAGTTGTGTTTTGCCAAGGTAGGGTTGGTATACAGAAGAGAGCCCTATTTGGTAAAAGACCAAGTCCATATTATGGCAAGAACAGCTCAAATAAACAAAGAGAAACAACAGGCCATCATTATTGTCAGTCAATCCAGTCGCAAAAACCATCAAGCGCTATGATGAAACTCTCATGAGGACCGCCACAGGAAAGGAAGACCTCTGCTGCAGAGGATAAGTTCATTAGAGTTAACTGTCTCTCATGAGGACCGCCACAGGAAAGGAAGACCTCTGCTGCAGAGGATAAGTTCATTAGAGTTAACTGTCTCTCATGAGGACCGCCACAGGAAAGGAAGACCTGCAGAGGATAAGTTCATTAGAGTTAACTGTCTTTACTGCAGAGATAAGATAGAGTTAACTGTCTCTCATGAGGACCGCCACAGGAAAGGAAGATTTGCAGAGGATAAGTTCATTAGAGTTAACTGTCTCTCATGAGGACCGCCACAGGAAAGGAAATCACATTAGAGTTAACTGTCTCTCAACCAAATTGAGATAGAGATAAGTGTTTGGGATGAAGACCTCTGCTGCAGAGGATGGTCCGCATTAGAGTTAAGTGAAGGAGGAAAGTTCATTTTTGTCTCTCATGGAAGGAAGACCTCTCCAGAGGATAAGTTCATTAGAGACTGTCTCTTGGAAAAAAGCATTCAGAGGTAGCCAGAGGATAAGTGGTCTCTCATGAGGACCGTGTTGGAGTTCATTAGAGTTAACTGTCTCTCATGAACCGCCACAGGAAAGGAACCTCTGGTGCAGAGGATAAGTTCATTAGAGTTAACTGTCTCTCATGAGGACCGCCACAGGAAAGGAAGACCTCTGACAAGGATAACAAATCTCTGAGGACCGCCACAGGAAAGGAAGACCTCTGCTACAGAGGATAAGTTCATTAGAGTTAACTGTCTCTCTGAACAGCAGAGGATAAGCACTGTTAACTGCCATTAGAGTTAACTGTTCCCAGACCTCTGCTGCAGAGGATAAGTTCATTAGAGTTAATTGAGGACCGCCACAGGAAAATACAGAGATAATTTGTTCTTAACACAGGAAAGGAAGACCTCTTGCAGAGGATAAGTTCATTAGAGTTAAATGAGGACCGCCACAGGAAAGGAAGACCTCTGGTGCAAGGATAAGTTCATTAAGTTAACTGTCTCTCATGAAACAGGAAAGGAAGACCTCTGGTGCCGGTGACCACCCTCATGATGCTGGTTGAGAGAATGCCAAGAGTGCAGAGGAAAGTCATTAGAGTTAACTGTCATGAGGACCGACAAAGGAAGACCTCTGCTGCAGAGGGCTACTGTCTCTCATGAGGACCGTAGAATCTAGAGGATATAGTTTTGATTTGTTTTACAGGAAAGGAAGACCTCTGCTGCAGAGGATAAGCTCATTAGAGTTTTTTTTTGTGTGTTGTTACCTGTCTCTCATGAGGACCGCCACAGGAAAGGAAGACCTCTGTACAGAGGATAAGTTCATTAGAGTTACGTCTCTTACCTCTCCAGAGGATATGTGTTATTTCAGTGTTGATGTGGAAAGGAAGACTGTTGGATAACAGTGTAGCCTAGTTATTATTCTACAATGTACCTGACCTCAACCAAAAAATAGTAAAAATAAAGACAGTTTTGATGTCGTCACTATTATTCCCCAATTGGACAAAGTACCAATCCTTGCATGTAGGTGTGTACCAACTTTTTGACCAAAAATAACAAATGCTGTTAATACAGACTTGCCTGGTTTTTTTATTTTTTGACCATTGAATTTGAACCAGTATAAAACTATAGAATATAATCAAATTCCATATGTGAAATTCATTAACAATGTAGAAAATAGTAAAAATAAAGACCAATCCTTGAGAAGGTTACAACTTTTTGACCAAAAATAACAAATGCTGTTAATACATAATTTAAAAAAAAAAATTTTTTTGATTGAATTTGAACTATACTAATCCGCAGGCTGAAAGCTTTTAACAGCTTTCAGTTATCGTGTTTGAAAGTCCTTTTGCAAAACGAATCCTTTTTATTATGCCGACTAATGTGTGCTATTGAAACGCAGGTCCACTCCCTGGAGGAGGACGGGAGGCCTGTTCCTGTGTGCTGTATAGAGGTGGAACGAGGTCCCGAGTCTAAAGTCTTCATCATCGCCACCACCAGGAAGCGTTTGTTCCAGTTCGTAGGTCGTGTGGCAGAGGGGTCCGAGCAGCAAGGCTTCAGCTCCATCTTCTCACAGAACCAGGTCTGTTAAAACAGCCTTTTAAAACAACAGGGCCGTGTTGGAAAATGGACCCTAATTCCCTATATAGTCCACTACTTTTAGTCAGAGCCAATGAGCATACTTTCTAACTTGTTATAACCGTCTATGAACCCTTTATGTCTTGTGAACATGTCTTTATAATGTGCTATGTCTACTACTAGGAGCTTCTGCCCAGCTTCCAGGAGTTTCCGTTTAATATGGGCTACAGTGAGATCACCTTCTACACCCCCAAGCTCAGGTCGTGCCCCAAGGCCTTCGCATGGATGATGGGTAACGGAGTTCTCTACGGTCAGCTGGACTACGTCAAGTTGGACTCGCTGCTCAGTGATGTGCAGGTACTGTTTTTATAATATATTTAGGCTAGTATACTTTAAGGTTGGATGTGTTGTATTTATCATGTACTGTAGTGGTAAACTCTCCACAGGTGATATGGGTCTATTTGTTACTTGTCTTTCAAAATATTTCTATTGTATTCTAGAAATTCATATTTCTGCTGCACTTATCATTCTCCCTCTCTGTCTCGCTCTGTGTCTCTGTCTTGTCTCGCTCTGTGTCTCTGGCTCGCTCTGTGTCTCTGGCTCGCTCTGTGTCTCTGTCTTGTCTCGCTCTGTGTCTCTGTCTTGTCTCGCTCTGTGTCTCTGTCTTGTCTCGCTCTGTGTCTCTGTCTTGTCTCGCTCTGTGTCTGTCTTGCTCGCTCTGTGTCTCTGTCTTGCTCGCTCTGTGTCTCTGTCTTGCTCGCTCTGTGTCTCTGTCTTGCTCGCTCTGTGTCTCTGTCTTGCTCGCTCTGTGTCTCTGTCTTGCTCGCTCTGTGTCTCTGTCTTGCTCGCTCTGTGTCTCTGTCTTGCTCGCTCTGTGTCTCTGTCTTGCTCGCTCTGTGTCTCTGTCTTGCTCGCTCTGTGTCTCTGTCTGTCTCGCTCTGTGTCTCTGTCTTGCTCGCTCTGTGTCTCTGTCTCGCTCGCTCTGTGTCTCTGTCTGCTCGCTCTGTGTCTCTGTCTGTCTCGCTCTGTGTCTCTGTCTCGTCTCGCTCTGTGTCTCTGTCTTGCTCGCTCTGTGTCTCTGTCTCGCTCGCTCTGTGTCTCTGTCTCGCTCGCTCTGTGTCTCTGTCTCGCTCGCTCTGTGTCTCTGTCTCGCTCGCTCTGTGTCTCTGTCTCGCTCGCTCTGTGTCTCTGTCTCGCTCGCTCTGTGTCTCTGTCTCGCTCGCTCTGTGTCTCTGTCTCGCTCGCTCTGTGTCTCTGTCTCGCTCGCTCTGTGTCTCTCTCGCTCGCTCTGTGTCTCTCTCGCTCGCTCTGTGTCTCTCTCGCTCGCTCTGTGTCTCTGTCTGGCTCGCTCTGTCTCTGTCGCTCGCTCTGTGTCTCTGTCTGCTCGCTCTGTGTCTCTGGCTCGCTCTGTGTCTCTGGCTCGCTCTGTGTCTCTGTCTGCTCGCTCTGTGTCTCTGTCTGCTCGCTCTGTGTCTCTGTCTTGCTCGCTCTGTGTCTCTGTCTTGCTCGCTCTGTGTCTCTGTCTTGCTCGCTCTGTGTCTCTGTCTTGCTCGCTCTGTGTCTCTGTCTTGCTCGCTCTGTGTCTCTGTCTTGCTCGCTCTGTGTCTCTGTCTTGCTCGCTCTGTGTCTCTGTCTTGCTCGCTCTGTGTCTCGTCTGGCTCGCTCTGTGTCTCTGGCTCGCTCTGTGTCTCTGGCTCGCTCTGTGTCTCTGGCTCGCTCTGTGTCTCTGGCTGCTCTGTGTCTCTGCTCGCTCTGTGTCTCTGTCTCGCTCTGTGTCTCTGTCTCGCTCGCTCTGTGTCTCTGTCTCGCTCGCTCTGTGTCTCTGTCTCGCTCGCTCTGTGTCTCTGTCTCGCTCGCTCTGTGTCTCTGTCTCGCTCGCTCTGTGTCTCTGTCTCGCTCGCTCTGTGTCTCTGTCTCGCTCGCTCTGTGTCTCTGTCTCGCTCGCTCTGTGTCTCTGTCTCGCTCGCTCTGTGTCTCTGTCTCGCTCGCTCTGTGTCTCTGTCTGTCTCGCTCTGTGTCTCTGTCTGTCTCGCTCTGTGTCTCTGTCTGTCTCGCTCTGTGTCTCTGTCTGTCTCGCTCTGTGTCTCTGTCTGTCTCGCTCTGTGTCTCTGTCTGTCTCGCTCTGTGTCTCTGTCTCTCTCTCGCTCTGTGTCTCTGTCTCTGTTTATTTTACCCCCCCATCAGGTGTTTATTTGACCCCCCCATCAGGTGTTTATTTGACCCCCCCATCAGGTGTTTATTTGACCCCCCCATCAGGTGTGGGACTACACCCCAGACATAGACTTCAGTTTCAACAAGCCCATCTCCATCGTGTTGACTCAGTTCCACTTTCTACTCCTCCTCCCTGACCGCGTCAAAGCCATCTGCACCCTCAACGGGCAGGTAGGTACACGCACGCTGTGGGGGCCATGACGGGTTACTGTGGGGGCCATGACGGGTTACTGTGGGGGCCATGACGGGCTACTGTGGGGGCCATGACGGGCTACTGTGGGGGCCCGGACTGTGGGGGTTACTGTGGGGGCCATGACGGGCTACTGTGGGGGCCATGACGGGCTACTGTGGGGGCCATGGGCTACTGTGGGGGCCCGGGCGGGCTACTGTGGGGGCCCGGGCGGGCTACTGTGGGGGGCCCGGGCGGGCTACTGTGGGGGGCCCGGGCGGGCTACTGTGGGGGGCCCGGGCCGGGTTAGTGTGGGGGCCCTGGCCGGGCTACAATAAAAGCACTTAAGCTGCGTTCACATAGGTGGCCCAACTCTGATATTTTAACCATATTAAATACAATTATGTTGTTCTTCTCGTCATCATTCTAATGACACCCTTTGAATAATACAGGACTAGAAATAGACGCAGAAGGCTTTCACTTCTCTTCAGGAAGTAGCCCATCGCCATCGTGAGTTCGCCCTCCTTTCAAACTACCCCTCAGTATTATAGGCTGCTGTATTTAACATTCAGAAAACAAGAGCATGCCCCCCCCAAAAAAAAACAAAAAAAAAAAACAAACAACTATGTCCAGCAATCTATTCTAGTCTAGCTTTTGGGACGGGACTCGCAAGCCTTTTTTTTAAGGAGGGGCCCCAGGGTAGGTACTTTGCGTATCGCCAGAGGCTGTCAGAAGCATATTATACATAACGCATCATTTAATTAGCTAAATTTAAGGCTAATACTGCATTGAATGTATTTACCTGACAGAGGTTGGCTCGGACATTTATCTCAATCTAGAACAGGATCTATTTTATTTTTCTAAGATCTATTTTAGTTGCAATTTTGAATGGAGTTGATGGAGGGAGAGAGAGACTGCGACAGAGTGCACTGATTTAAAAGCAACGATATTTGACTGATTGGCTGTTTTTTTTATTTTTTAGGCTGCAGCTGCAATTAAGAGATATATATTTAATCTTTACAATATAAAAAAAACAAGGTGATCACCAAAATCCAGATGGAGATGTAAATTAGACGTTTTGTTCTTTATATCAGCGTAGGCTATGCTGCAGTAAATGTAGACCTACCTGTCCCTGTCCCCCCCCACCCCGAGACGGGCTGCCTGTCCCCTCCCACCCCACCCCGAGACGGGCTGCCTGTCCCCTCCCAATTTTTTACGGGCCCTGTCCCCTCCCACCCCACCCCGACGGGCCGCCTGTCCCCCCCCCCACCCTAAGCGTTGATTCATTAAGCGAGATTTGAACAGTTCCATTTCACGCCATGCTGTTTATGTATGTATGTGTGTGTGTATATATGTATACTTGATTACACACAGGTGGATTGTATTTATCATCTTGCATGCATGTATGCATAGGGAATAGGGTGTCATTTTGGGCAAATACAAAATCAGCAGTTGCCACTAAAACTGTTGAGACCGGGTTGAATGCGGAAACCCACTAACAAAATGAACCAGAATTTCCTGTTCAAAACCACCCCACCCCCGGGGTTAAATAACTGTGACATGCATGCATACATACATGATAAATACAATACACCTGTGTGTAATCAAGTCTCCGTATAAATGCACCTGCACTGTGATAGTCTCAGAGGTCCGTTAAAAGCGCAGAGAGCATCATGAAGAACAAGGAACACACCAGGCAGGTCCGAGATACTGTTGTGAAGAAGTTTAAAACCGGATTTGGATACAAATATATTTAACCCCGGGAAAAAGGAGTGGTTTTCCCAACAGGAAATTCTGGGCCGCGTGTTTCCGCCCAAGCGTTGATTCATCAACGAGTCTCAAACAGTCTTAGTGGCAACTGCTGTTTATATATGTATGTATGTTGTGTGTGTATATATGTATATGACACCCTATTCCCTATGCACTTTTGACTAGGCTCTCTTTATGAATACACTCATTTTGATGTATGCGATTGATTGATTGATTGACAGGTGGTGTACGAGGATGTGTTCTCTGATAAGTTCGGCACTCTGAAGAAGATGATCAAGGACCCGGCAGGAGGCCTGGTGTGGATCTACACTGAGAAGGCCGTCTTTAGGTTCCTTTTACAGTTTTATTTGTTTTTTTTAGGCAACTTAGCAGATGCTCCGACTCAGAGAGACTTACTTACAATCAGTGCATTCAACTAGGATCAGTAGAAACCACACCGCAGCCATTGGTTAAATAAACCCTGTTCAACCGCTATCTGTGGAATCATACAATCTGCTGTTGCTAATCAAGTCTCCGTATCAACCACTATCTGTGGAATCATATAGATCTCTGTTGTCCGTTAAAAGCTCAACCACTATCTGTGGAATCATACTAGATCTGCTGTTGCTCGTTAAAGGTTCAACCACTATCTGTGGAATCATACTAGATCTGCTGTTGATTTGGATAAACCCTGTTCAACCGCTATCTGTGGAATCATACTAGATCTGGTTTTTGAACCCAGGAAATTCTGGTTGCGTGTTGCTCGTTAAACCCCATTCAACCCGAGTCTCAAACAGTCTTATCTGTGGCGTTAAACTGCTGATTTTTGTCATACTAGATTTGTCCGTTAAACACCCTGTTCAACCGTTATCTGTGGAATCATACTAGATCTGCTGTTGCTCTTTAAACCCTGTTCAACCACTATCTGTAGAATCATACTAGATCTGCTGTTGCTAGTTGTTCAACCACTATCTGTTCATACTAGATCTGTTGTTGCTAGTTAAACTCTGTTCAACCACTATCTGTATAATCATACTAGATCTGCTGTTGCTCAGTAGGCCCTATTCAACCGTTATCTGTAGAATCATACTAGATCTGCTGTTGGTTAAACCCTGTTCAACCACATCTGTAG
This sequence comes from Oncorhynchus masou masou, assembly GCF_036934945.1. Lineage (NCBI taxonomy): Eukaryota > Metazoa > Chordata > Actinopteri > Salmoniformes > Salmonidae > Oncorhynchus > Oncorhynchus masou. The sequence continues at coordinate 38,741,389 of NC_088230.1, forward strand.
AATCATACTAGATCTTTTTTGCAACGTTAAGCAGATGCTCAACCACTATCTGTAGAATCATACTAGATCTGCTGTTGCTCATTAAACCCTGTTCAACCGCTATCTGTGGAATCATACTAGATCCATTGCTCGTTAAACCCTGTTCAACCACTATCTGTAGAATCATACTAGATCTGCTGTTGCTCAGTAAACCCTGTTCAACCACTATCTGTAGAATCATACTAGATCTGCTGTTGCTAGTTAAACCCTGTTCAACCGTTATCTGTAGAATCATACTAGATCTGCTGTTGCTCGTTAAACCCTGTTCAGCCACGATCTGTGGAATCATACTAGATCTGCTGTTGCTAGTTAAACCCTGTTCAACCGTTATCTGTAGAATCATACTAGATCTGCTGTTGCTCGTTAAACCCTGTTCAACACGATCTGTGGAATCAGTGCTAGAAACAAAAGACATGTGAAAGTGTGAAAGACAAGTACAACAGTCCAGGGTTTTTCTCTCTCAATCCAGATACCACATCCAGAGAGAAGCCAGGGATGTGTGGCAGATGTACATGAGCATGAACAAGTTTGACCTGGCTAAAGAGTACTGCCGGGACCGACCAGAGTGCATGGACATGGTCCTGGCTAAAGAGGCAGAACACTGCTTCCAGGACAAGCGTTACCTGGAGAGCGCGAAGTGCTACGCTCTGACCCAGAACTACTTTGAGGAGATTGCGTTGAAGTTCATCGAGGCGAAACAGGAAGAAGCTCTGAAAGAGTTCCTTCTGAAGAAACTCAACAACCTGAAGCAGGTAGGATGTTTTTTGGTGATTTAGTCGGTCCAAAATGGCACCCTCTGGGCCCTGGTCAAAAGTAGTGTGCTATATAGGGAATGGGCTCTCATTTGGGACAGAGACTAATTTTGTGTGATCTAAGGTAACTTGTAACTAAAATATATATATATTTTTTTGTATGATTTAACTATTTTGAATGGACTATGGACTGTATTTTTGATTATGTTACCCCTGCTTGCAAACCAAAGTTTGATTGATAATTTGAAACAGAGTGAGAAGACCCAGATCACCTTACTGGTCACCTGGCTGACTGAGCTCTACCTGAACCGCCTGGGGCTTCTCCAATCAGACGAGGGGAATCATGGGGTGTTCCAGGAGAAGCGTGATGAGTTCCGGAAGTTCCTCAGTAGTTCCAAACACAAGGAGTGTCTCTATAACAACCGAACGACCATCTATGACCTGCTGGCTAGCCACGGCAACGTGGACGACATGGTCTACTTCTCTGTCATCATGCAGGTATCTTATGATGCAATTTATCCAGGGGTTAGGCTCAATTCTATTTAAATTATAGTCAATTCAGAAAGTGAACCAAATCTCTCACTCTATAATATTATTTAAACACAATACAACCACATGTGGATAATGCATTTAAAATCGAGGATGACAACAAAAAAAAGTTTGAAAATGTATTTCTGTTGGGGGTCCTCTTTAAATAAATGTCTCTAATCATTAACACACAATAGTATATAGCAGGCTGAAGATTGCCCGTCTCAGTGGGCTTGGGATGAGGCTGAGCCAGTTTGGGCGGGAAAGGTCGTGTTGGTTCAGGGGAGGGGTCATCGATGGGACAGTCGAGGAGAAATGAAGACTCTATAAAAAAACTGTCCCGGGGAGCTCTTGAACACCTGCTTCTCTGAATGTCCAGTCACTCCATTAGAGCCTCTTCTTAGAATGTCCAGTCACTCCATTAGAGCCTCTTCTCTGAATGTCCAGTCACTCCATTAGAGCCTCTTCTCAGAATGCCCAGTCACTCCATTAGAGCCTCTTCTCTGAATGTCCAGTCACTCCATTAGAGCCTCTTCTCTGAATGTCCAGTCACTCCATTAGAGCCTCTTCTCAGAATGTCCAGTCACTCCATTAGAGCCTCTTCTCTGAATACCCAGTCACTCCATAAGAGCCTCTTCTCTGAATACCCAGTCACTCCATTAGAGCCTCTTCTCAGAATGTCCAGTCACTCCATAGAGCCTCTTCTCTGAATGTCCAGTCACTCCATAGAGCCTCTTCTCTGAATGTCCAGTCACTCCATAGAGCCTCTTCTGAATGTCCAGTCACTCCATAGAGCCTCTTCTCTGAATGTCAGGGAACTGTTCAGGGAAGGCTCTAACCACTGCCAATACGTGGTGGTCACTTTTCTGCTGCTGGTCCTTCATTTCCATGAGTGTAGCATCCTCCTGGGTGATGCCACTGCTGCAGAAAATGTCCAGCCACCCATTTGGAGTGGTTCTCTGAATGTCCAGTCCTTCCATTAGAGCCTTCTCAGAATGCCCAGACACAGCCTGCTGTCCCTGACCTTCCTCTGGACACAGCCTGCTGTCCCTGACCTTCCTCTGGACACAGCCTGCTGTCCCTGACCTTCCTCTGGACACAGCCTGCTGTCCCTGACCTTCCTCTGGACACTGCCTGCTGTCCCTGACCTTCCTCTGGACACAGCCTCCTGTTGGACCTTCCTCTGGACACAGCCTGCTGTCCCTGACCTTCCCTCTGGACACAGCCTGCTGTCCCTGACCTTCCTCTGGACACTGCCTGCTGTCCCTGACCTTCCTCTGACGCAGCCTGCTGTCCCTGACCTTCCTCTGGACGCAGCCTGCTGTCCCTGACCTTCCTCTGACGCAGCCTGCTGTCCCTGACCTTCCACTGCGCAGCCTGCTGTCCCTGACCTTCCTCTGGACGCAGCCTGCTGTCCCTGACCTTCCTTTGAACGTCAGCCTTCTGTCCCTGACCTTCCTTTGGACGCAGCCTGCTGTCCCTGACCTTCCTCTGGACACAGCCTGCTGTCCCTGACCTTCCTCTGGACGCAGCCTGCTGTCCCTGACCTTCCTCTGGACGCAGCCTGCTGTCCCTGACCTTCCTCTGGACGCAGCCTGCTGTCCCTGACCTTCCTCTGGACGCAGCCTGCTGTCCCTGACCTTCCTCTGGACGCTGCCTGCTGTCCCTGACCTTCCTCTGGACGCTGCCTGTTGTCCCTGACCTTCCTCTGGACACTGCCTGCTGTCCCTGACCTTCCTCTGGACACTGCCTGCTGTCCCTGACCTTCCTCTGGACACTGCCTGCTGTCCCTGACCTTCCTCTGGACACTGCCTGCTGTCCCTGACCTTCCTCTGGACACTGCCTGCTGTCCCTGACCTTCCTCTGGACACTGCCTGCTGTCCCTGGTGTAATACTTCCAAACAGATTAAACAAAAAGCCACTTTAATTGAATCTGAAGAGCCAGCCTGGCTAGCTCACAAGCCTAAATACTTGTCGTCATGACTCAGAAACTCTTGAGAGTCAAGACCATGGGATATGGTGATCAAACCCGAGAGCAGCCAAAATTACACACAAAGTATTACAAAATGGAACAAAAGACACTTAAAGATATGAACAATATTTACAGAGTTCGACGAGGCTACCTTACGGTGCCATGGCAACCACGGAACCAAATTCCAATTCCACATTTTCTTAATTGAAAAGCATGGAAGAGAATTGGAATTTCATTGTATTTCCTGAATTGAAATAGAATTGACCCCAAACCTGCTATTAATTAATGGTATTGTATTGTGGTACTTATTGCTGCTCTCTTGGTTGTTTCTAACAGTGTTCATTTTGTCAATAACTATGATGAAAATACTCAGCAGGGACCTATTTTTCCTGACTAAAAATATGGAGAAAACGAGTCAATGTCCCGGGGGAAAAAAACGATTAACTATTACGACTGGCTTTTTATTTTAGTCTACACAAATTTGACAAGACGAGAATCCCACATGAGACTAATGGACATTTAATTTGACATGAATCTCCTTTTCATACATGCAGAATATTGGCTTTCTTTCAGTTGAGCCGTCTGATTGAGCTGAGATGCCGGCTCTCCCACACAGCTCCCAGGCGGTCACTTCAGTCACTCTCCCACACAGCTCCCAGGCGGTCACTTTAGTCACTCTCCCACACAGCTCCCAGGGCGGCCACTTCAGTCACTCTCCCACACAGCTCCCAGGGCGGCCACTTCAGTCACTCTCCCACACAGCTCCCAGGGCGGCCACTTCAGTCACTCTCCCACACAGCTCCCAGGGCGGCCACTTCAGTCACTCTCCCACACAGCTCCCAGGGCGGCCACTTCAGTCACTCGTCAATCTTTGGCACTAATGTGAATCAAGGACACCGGACTTGTCACCGCCTTCAACTAGAAAGAATGTTTACTCTCTTTTGTGGAGGCTGTTTTTAATTTGATCACAAAAACACTATTTCCCCATGTGCACTGTCATTCATTAATCTGTGTTCAATTTGTATTGATCACTGAATACAACAGGTGTCGACTTTACAGGGAAATGCTAGCTATGAAAAATAAAATGGTAACTAGCACGGAATAAAATACACAAGAATGGAGCTATATACAGGAAGTACCAGTACCAGATCCATGTGGAGCTATATACAGGAAGTACCAGTACCAGATCCATGTGGAGTTATATACAGGAAGTACCAGTACCAGATCAATGTGGAGCTATATACAGGAAGTACCAGATCCATGTGGAGCTATATACAGGAAATACCAGTACCAGATCCATGTGGAGCTGTATACAGGAAGTACCAGATCAATGTGGAGCTATATACAGGAAATACCAGTACCAGATCAATGTGGAGCTACACAGGAAGTACCAGATCAATGTGGAGCTATATACAGGAAGTACCAGTGCCAGATCAATGTGGAGCTATATACAGGAAGTACCAGATCAATGTGGAGCTATATACAGGAAGTACCAGTACCATATCAATGTGGAGCTATATACAGGAAATACCAGTACCAGATCAATGTGGAGTACCAGTACCAGATCAATGTGGAGCTATATACAGGAAGTACCAGATCAATGTGGAGCTATATACCAGTACCAGAAAGACACAGTACCAGATCAATGTGGAGCTATATACAGGAAGTACCAGTGCCAGATCAATGTGGAGCTATACCAGTACCAGATCAATGTGGAGCTATACGAGCTATATACAGGAAGTACCAGAAGTACCAGATCAATGTGGAGCTATATACAGGAAGTACCAGATCAATGTGGAGCTATATACAGGAAAGACCAGTACCAGATCAATGTGGAGCTATACCAGTGCCAGATCAAATACACAGTACCAGATCAATGTGGAGCTACACAGGAAGTACCAGATCCATGTGGAGCTATATACAGGAAGTACCAGATCCATGTGGAGCTATATGCAGGAAGTCCCAGTACCAGATGCATGTGGAGCTACACAGAAGTACCAGATCAATGTGGAGCTATATACAGTACCAGATCCATGTGGAGCTATATACAGGAAGTACCAGTACCAGATATGTGGAGCTAGGAGAAGTACCAGCTCAATGTGGAGCTATATACAGGAAGTACCAGTACCAGATCCATGTGGAGCTATATACAGGGAGTACCAGATCAATGTGGAGCTATATACAGGAAGTACCAGTGCCAGATCAATGTGGAGCTATATACAGGATGTACCAGATCCATGTGGAGCTATATACAGGAAGTACCAGATCAATGTGGAGCTATATACATGAAGTACCAGTACCAGATACATGTGGAGCTATATACAGGGAGTTCCAGTACCAGATCAATGTGGAGCTATATACAGGGAGTACCAGTACCAGATCAATGTGGATATATATACCAGATCAACGTGGAAGTACCAGTACCAGATCAATGTGGTGCTATATACAGGGAGTACCAGATCCACGTGGAGCTATATACAGGAAAAACCAGTACCAGATCCATGTGGAGCTATATACAGGAAGTACCAGATCCATGTGGAGCTATATACAGGAATACCAGTACCAGAAGTACAGGGACCAGTACCAGATCAATGTGGAGCTATATACAGGAAGTACCAGTACCAGATACATGTGGAGCTATATACAGGAGTACCAGTACCAGATCAATGTGGAGCTATATAGATGAAGTACCAGGAATGTGGTGCCATACCAGATACATGTGGAGCTATATACAGGAAGTATCCAGGAGCTATATACCAGATCAATGTGGAGCTATATACAGGAAGTACAGATCAGTACCAGATCAGACATGTGGAGTTATATACAGTACCAGAAGTACCAGTACCAGATCCATACCAGATCCATGTGGAGCTATATACAGGAAGTACCAGACCAGTTCAATGTGGACCTATATACAGGAAGTACCAGATCAACGTGGAGCTATATACAGGATGTACCAGAACAATATGGAGCTATATACAGGAAGTACCAGACAAGATCAATGTGGAGCTATATACAGGAAGTACCAGTACCAGGTCCATGTGGAGCGATATACAGGAAGTACCAGACAAGATCAATGTGGAGCTATATACAGGATGTACCAGATAAATGTACCAGTACCAGATCAATGTACCAGAGACAGGAAGTACCATACCAGACATGTGGGAAGTACCAGATCCATGTGGAGCTATATACAGATACCAATGTGGAGCTATATACAGGAAGTACCAGATAAATGTGGAGCTATATACAGGAGAACCTGATACAGTACCAGACAAGAAGCTATATACAGGAAGTACCAGTACCAGATCCATGTGGAGCTATATACAGGAAGTACCAGATAAAGGAAGTACCAGTACCAGATCAACGTGAAGTTACAGTACCAGATCCATGTGGAGCTACACAGGAATACAGTACCAGAAGTACCAGATACCAGATGTGGAGCTATATACAGGAAGTACCAGACCAGATCAACGTGGAGCTATATACAGGATGTACCAGTACCAGATCAATGTGGAGCTATATACAGGGAGTACAAGTACCAGATCAATGTGGAGCTATATACAGGAAGTACCAGATCAATGTGGAGCTATATACAGGAAGTACCAGACCAGATCAACGTGGAGCTATATACAGGATGTACCAGTACCAGATCAATGTGGAGCTATATACAGGGAGTATCAGACCAGATCAATGTGCAGAGAGAGGTAGGATGTATTTGAGGTGTATATACACTACATGAGCAAAAGTATGTGGACACCTGCTTGTCTAACATCTCATTCCAAAATCATGGGCAGTAATATGGAGTTTATCCCCCCTTTGCTGCTATAACAGCCTCCACTTTTCTGGGAAGGCTTTCCACTAGTTGGAACATTGCTGTGCGAACTTGCTTCCATTCAGCCATGAGCATTAGTGAGGTCGGGCACCGATGTTGTGCCATTAGGTCTGGCTCGCAGTCAACATTCCAATTCATCCCAAAGTTGTTCGGTGGGGTTGAGGTCAGGGCTCTGTGCAGACCAGTCAAGTTCTTCCGCACCGATCTCAACAAACCATTTCTGTATGGACCTCGCTTTGTCCACGGGGGCATTGTCATGCTGAAACAGGAAATGGCCTTCCCCAAACTGTTGCCACAAAGTTGGAAGCACAGAATCGTCTAGAATGTCGTTGTATGCTGTAGCATTAACATTTCCTTTCACTGGAACTAAGTGGTCTAGCCCGAACCCTGAAAAACAACCCCAGACCAGAATTCCTCCAACAAACTTTACAGTTCGCACTATGCATCCTGGTCTTCGCCAAATCCAGATTCGTCCGTCAAACTGCCCCAGATGGTGAAGCGTGATTCATCACTCCATAGAATGCGTTTCCACTGCTCCAGAGTCCAATGGTGGCGAGCTTTACACCACTCCAGCTGACGCTTGACGTTGCTCATGGTGATCTTAGGCTTGTGTGCGGCTTTTGGCAAACTCCAAGCGGGCTGTCATCTGCCTTTTTACTGAGGAGTGGCTTCCGTCTCGCCTCTACCATAAAGTCCCGATTGGTGGTTTGCTGATGAGATGGTTGTTCTTCTGGAAGGGTCTCCCATCTCCTCAAAGGAACTCTAGAGCTCTGTCAGAGTGACCATTTGGGTTCTTGGTCACTTCCCTTGCCAAGGCCCTTCTCCCTCGATTGCTCAGTTTGGCCAGGTGGCCAGCTCTAGGAATAGTCTTGGTGGTTCCAAACTTCTTCCATTTTTAAGAATGATGGAGGCCACTGTGTTCTTGGGAACCTTCAAAGCTGTATACATGTTTTGGTACCCTTCCCCAGATCTGTGCCTCGACACAATCCTGTCTCGGAGCGCTACGGACAATTCCTTTTGACATGGCTTGTTTTTTTTTCTCTGACATGCACTGACAACTGTCAACCTTATATAGACAGGTGTGTGCCTTTCCAAATCATGTCCAATCAATTGAATTTACTCCAAGTTGTAGAAACATCTCAAGGATGATCAATGGAAACAGGATGCACATGAGCTCAATTTCAAGTCTCGTAGCAAAGGGTCTTTCATTTTTTAAATAAATGTGCAAAGATTTGTGTGTAGATTGATGAGGAATTTTGTTTATTTAATACATTTTAGAATGTTGTAACGTAACAAAATGTGTAAATAAGTCCAGGGGAATACTTTCCGAAGGCTCTCTGAATGTGTGTTGCCACTCTTGTGCCGCTGTCTGCAAACGTAAATGGTGGTCTAATTTTCCTTTCGATAAAAGTAACGTTATTTGTTGAAATATTAGGAGTACAGTAATATTTCTGCCATTTTTGTCAAGCACAAATTCAACTTTTTTTTTCTTTCAAGGAACCCACTGTTATATTACCCCCCCCCCCCCCTTGACAGTTACGATGGGGAAGAGCGTCTGCTAAATGACTTAAATGTAAATGTAATGAGAAAATCAGAGGTGTCAGGTTTTGAACATTCAGCCAAGGCTTTTTAGCCTGTATGGTTATTTATGGCTGGCGTTTGGTTACAATCTGCCACAATATCAATGTTAGCAGCTAAGGGATAGTAGACCTAGTTGGACAAGGCTGAATGGAAGTTAGAGGTGGTCTCAATATTCATTATTAGGCCACTAATGTGGCTGTGACTAAAACTAGACAAATTATCCATAGTTTTGTGTCGACTGATAATAACTAAAACCAACAAAGGATGAAATTACTTGAATTTGACCTAAACACGATAGTTGTTTTAAAGACTAAAACTAAATTGGGTGTTTGAATTAACACCAGCCGTCTAATGTTACGAACATTTTATGACACTTTCTTTTCTGTTTTGTCTAAAATATGTATTTTATCAGTTGCTTTTAAAAAAAAACATTTTCTGGGATTAAGAAAAGATGGATATCGATTCTTTCTCTCTAGGACTATGAGAGGGTGATCTCCCATCACTGTCAGCATGATGACTACAGCGCCGCCCTGGAGGTGCTCTCCAAGCACTGCGACGAGAAGCTCTTCTATAAGTTCTCTCCCATCCTCATGCAACACATACCTAAGAAGGTGATCCATTTAGATTTTTAACAGCTTGCAAATGAAATGTTTTGTTGTTGTTGTTATTTTTATTGTCTTTGTCTGTTCAAGTTTGTCATGCCATACAGTACCACACTTTATCTTCAATTTTCATGGAAATTTATGGCATGTAAAGTGCAGATTTGTTGTTTCGTGAAAAATTAATTGAAATTGAATTAATTAATTGAACAATAAATATAGCTTTTTTTTTAATAACCATAAAAGGTGGTGGACGCCTGGATCCAGATGGGATCCAGACTGGAACCTAAGAAGCTGATCCCAGCCCTGGTCAACTACAGTCAGATGGGTTCAACACAGCAGGTCAACGAGACCATCCGTTACATGGAGTTCTGTGTCTACCAGCTCACTGTGACGGAAGAGGCCATACACAACTACCTGCTGTCCCTCTACGCCAAGTACAAACCTGATAGTCTCTTGTGGTACCTGGAACAGGTAGGTTCAAGGCTCTGGCCCTCCCAAATGACACCCTGTTCCCTATATAGCACTTTACTTTTCACCAAGGACACGCAGACCAAATGTCTTGATAATTGTGGAATTGACTTTTTATTATTTATATAATGACGTGTTTATATTGTATTCTAGTTTACTCTTAAGTGCCGTTGGGTATCTTGAAAGTAAATCAAATATAATATTACAATATATTATTAATACATCTCATGTGTTGTTGTTATCGACAGGCTGGGTCCCACTTGTCAGATATCCACTATGATTTAAAGTATGCCCTGAGGCTGTGTGCTGAACATGGTTACCTCCAGGCCTGTGTTCTGGTCTACAAGATCATGGAGCTGTATGAGGAAGCTGTCGATCTGGCCCTACAAGTGAGTGTCTTGGCTAGTTTTGATGAATATGTAGCTAACTTGATAATTTGATATTGCAAGATAAGTATGTGCAAATAGTGGGCTACACCATCAATGTGTACAGACATTATCTCTGCATGCATACATTATCTCAATATACACTACTGTTCAAAGTTTGGGGTCACTTAGAAATCTCCTTGTTTTTAAAAGAAAATCATTTTTTTTTGTCCATTAAAATAACATCAAATTGATCAGAAATACAGTGTAGACATTGTTGTATTGGGTCCTGTTGGTTCCAGACTTGGTACATTGGTACCGCTTGCCGTGTGGTAGCAGAGAGAACAGTCTATGACCTGGGTGGCTGGAGTCTTTCTAGGGACTTCCTCTGACACCGCCTGGTATAGAGATCCTGGATGGCCGGATGCTTGGCGCCAGTGATGTACTGGGCAGTACGCACTACCCTCTGTAAATCCTTACTATCGGAGCCCAAGCAGTTGCCATACCAAGCGGTGATGCAGCCAGTAAAGATGCTGTCAATCTTGCTTTTTGTATAACTTCTTGAGGATCTTAGGACCCATGCCAAATCTTTTCAGCCTTCTGAAGAGGAAGAGGCATTGTTGTGCCCTCTTCACGACTGTGTTGGTGTGTGTGGACCATGATAGAGGCAAAGTGATGTGGACACTGAGGAACTTGAAGCTCTCGACCCGCTCTGCCCTCCGTTTCCTGTAGTCCACGATCAGCTCCTTTGTCTTAATGACGTTGAGGAAGAGGTTGTTGTCCTGGCACCACACTGCTAGGTATCTGACCACCTCCCTATAGGCTGTCTCCTCATCGTCGGTCATCAGGCCTACCACCGCCAAGTCGTCAGAAAACTTAATGATGGTGTTGGAGTCGTGTTTGGCCATGCAGTCGTGGGTGAACAGGGAGTACATGAGGTGACTAAGCACGCACCCCTGAGGGGCCCCGGGGTTGAGGACCTGCGTGGCAGATGTTGTTGCCTACCCTTACCACCTGGGGGCGGCCCGTCAGGAAGTCCAGGTTCCAGTTGCAGAGGGTGTTGTTCAGTCCCAGGGTCCTTAGCTTAGTCATGAGCTTTGAGGGCACTATGGTGTTGAACGCTGAGCTGTAGTTAATGACTAGGTGTTCCTCTTGTCCAGGTGGGAAAGGGCAGTGTGGAGTGCAATAGAGATGGCGTCATCTGTGGATCTGTTGGGGCGGTGAATTGGACTGTGTCCATGGTGTCTGGGATGATGGTGTTGATGTGAGCCATGACCAGCCTTTCAAAGCATTTCATGGCTACAGATGTGAGTTCTACAGGGCGATAATCATTTAGACAGGTTACCTTGGCATTCTTGGCGACAGGGACTATGGTGGTCTGCTTGAAACATATAGGATTACAGACTGTGTCAGGGAGAGATTGAAAACATCAGTGAAGACTCTTGTCAGCTCATGCTGGTAATCCGTCTGGCCCCGCGGCCTTGTGAATGTTAACCTGTCGAAAGGTCTTACTCACATCTGCTACAGAGAGTGTGATCACACAGTTGTCTGGAACAGCTGGTGCTCTCATGCATGGATCAGTGTTGCTTGCCTCGAAGCCAGCATAGAAGGCATTTTGCGCATCTGGTAGGCTCGCTTCACTGGGTAGCTCGTGGCTGGGCTTCCTTTTGTCATCCGTGGTAGTATGCAACCCCTGCCACATCCAACGACCGTCAGAGCCGGTGTAGTAGGCTCTGGCGGCAGGGTAGCCTAGTGGTTAGAGCATTGGACTAGGTTGCAAGTTCAAATCCCCGAGCTGACAAGGTACAAAATCTGTCGTTCTGCCCCTGAACAGGCAGTTAACCCACTGTTCCTAGGCCGTCATTGAAAATAAGAATTTGTTCTTAACTGACTTGCCTTGTAAATAAAATAAATAAAGTAATTAAATAAAGGTAAAATAAATAAAATAAAACACTTTGCCTGTTTTGATGGTTTGTCGTAGAGCGTATCGGGATTTCTTATAAGCATCTGGATTAGTGTCCCGCTCCTCGAAAACCGTTCCTCAAGCGGCTGGGGCGTTGCTCCTGTGCTGTTTCTCCATCCAGGTGGATGTGGACTTGGCCAAGACGTGTGCTGACCTGCCTGAGGATGACGAGGAGTTGAGGAAGAAGTTGTGGCTGAAGATCGCTCGTCACGTGGTGCAAGAGGAGAAGGATGTGAAGAAGGCCATGAACTGTCTGTCCAGCTGTAACCTGCTCAAGATCGAAGACATCCTGCCCTTCTTCCCGGACTTCGTCACCATAGACCACTTTAAGGTAATACCGTCATCAAATATTTAGGATCTAAACAAACAAACATACGAGACAGTATTTGAGGTGCACTTAATATAATTAGGAGCTTGCACTTTTGGGGACTATTCTATTGTTTCCATTGTACCAAATAAAATGTTTATAAGTATGTAATCTTGGCTCCTGAACCAAATCTCAGCTTCTAGTAAGTATTTGACATGCTTTTCTATATGTCCTCCCTCCCTGCAGGAGGCTATCTGCAGCTCTTTAGAGGAGTACAACCAGCATATAGACGAGCTGAAGCAGGAGATGGAGGAGGCGACGGAGAGCGCCAAGCGGATCAGAGAGGACATCCAGGAGATGAGGAACAAGTACGGGGTGGTGGAGAACCAGGAGAAATGTGCTGCCTGCGACTTCCCCCTCCTCAACAGACCCTTCTATCTGTTCCTCTGTGGTCACATGTTCCACTACGACTGCCTCTTCCAGGAGGTCAGTAATGCAAACCAATTTTATTTGACCTTCGACCCGATTTCAAGAACAGTTTGCTTCCGATAGATATACCGGTAGGTTAGTAGCACATCCCTTTTTTTAAATAAAAAAAAACAAACTTTGACCCGATATTAAGGAAGAGTTAGCCAACAATCTATTGCAGCAAACAGAGGGTCATTGGGTCATTACTGTGTATTTATTTGTAAATTAAGTACGCTACATACACAATGAAAAAGGCGGAGGAGGATATCCCCAAAAATGTATCACAAATAATGTCTTCTCCCCCCCCAGGAGATTCAGTAGTTCAGTAGCGTTTTTAAAATTATTTTTTATTCACTTATCTTGTATGGAGCTATTATTATTCACCACCATATATGGAGCTATTATTATTCACCACCATATATGGAGCTATTATTATTCACCACCATATATGGAGCTATTATTATTCACCACCATATATGGAGCTATTATTATTCACCACCATATATGGAGCTATTATTATTCACCACCATATATGGAGCTCACATACTGTAATGGTGGATCTTTCCTCAGGTGTCTCCTCACCTGTCCACCTACAAGCAGACTAAACTAGATGAGCTGCAGAAGAAGTTGGCTGCAGCCACTCAGACCTCCAAGTCTCGCCACCGCACCGCCCCCAAGGAGAAGGAGGAGGGGGGCGACACCGCCAGCCTGGGCAAAGGAAGCGCCGGGGTCAGCCGAGAGCAGATCAAGTCCGACATCGATGACGTCATCGCCCGCGAGTGCGTGTACTGCGGCGAGCTGATGATCAAGTCGATCGACCAGCCGTTTATTGATCCACAGAAGTTTGAGGAGGAGAAGTCCAGCTGGCTCTGAGATGGACGGTTGGACCTGCCTGGAACTGGGCAGGTTTGAAATGGCGGACTTGAGGTGGCTGTCTGAAGGGAACGGGTCTGAAATGGGCTGAACTCTTGATTGAAATAGACATGTCTTATTTCAGAAATGGCTGAAATGCGCAACTTGTGCTGTCTGAAATGGAATGGAATATCTCTGTGATAATGGGGGAAGTAGAGCCACCTCTGCACAGTGCCTGGTGATGGGGAGACACAGGGAAGGGGAAGAATGCAGGATCTCCTTGGTAACCTCTTATCAAATCAAATGTTATTTGTCACATGCCCCAAATACAACAGGTGTAGTAGACCTTACAGTGAAATGCTGAATACAACAGGTGTAGTAGACCTTACAGTGAAATGCTGAATACAACAGGTGTAGACCTTACAGTGAAATGCTGAATACAACAGGTGTAGTAGACCTCACAGTGAAATGCTGAATACAACAGGTGTAGTAGACCTCACAGTGAAATGCTTACTTACAAGCCCTTAACCAACAAGGTAATTTTAAGAAAATACCACCAACAACAACAACAACAAAGTAAGAGATAAGAATCGCAAATAATTAAAGAGCAGCAGTAAAATAACAATAGCGAGGCTATATACAGGGGATACCGGTACAGAGTCGATGTGCGGGGGCACAGGTTAGTCAAGGTAATCGAGGTAATATGTACATGTAGGTAGAGTTATTAAAGTGACTATGCATAGATAATAACAGAGAGTAGCAGCGGTGTTGAAGGGGGGGGGCAAAATAGTCTGGGTAGCCATTTGATTGGCTCCTCTGTGTCTCTGTAATATCATATATTCTCGTCTCTCTCTCCTTCTCTCGTCTTTCTGCTAAGCTTCAGACTGTACTGAGGCAATGTCAGTCTCTCTCACATGTCTTAATCAGACGTTGCTACAGTTTACAATCGTTACATCTCAAATCTGTCTGAATTAACAAAAACAACTCTGAAATTGTCTCTGAAATGAGATTTTATAAATTCAGATGTATTCATCCCTAACTGGTATTTTGTTAATTCCACTGGCTAGAGACATGAATAGTACTATAGAATGAATGTAATGAATTAGTTTTGTTGTTATTTGTCACTTGTGACATCATGAGAACTCCCTTGTTTCATTGGCTGACAGTGTATTCTGTTGTGACTCTGAGATCAGGTCAATGCAACTACACTTTTGCTATGGTTTGCTAAAATGCACTTATGAAAATTAAACAAATGTTTAAAATAAGTCTCTTTTAAAAAAAAATTATGTTTTATTTCAAGTGTTCGAACATAAATTAATTCCTCGGATGGAGTGAGACCTATCTGAAAGTCGAAAATATTAACATTTTAGATTAGGATTTTATTCTCGGGGATTGAGTGAGACGCCTTCCTCTCATAAATATGCAGCAACTGACAAGGACAGGGAAATGGCCTCGTACCTCAGTTCAATGCATACATTGTCATTTGTAGTAGAGCTCCATTGAGGATGTTTCCCTCGGTAACAAGCCCCTCCTCCTCTGGGTCACATGACCCATCCTTTAATCAGTGCCACGCGCTGATTGGTCAGCCCCGGAGAAGGCCCCTTTGCACTGTTGCAACCTCTTTGAAACGTGAGTGTGAAGGTTGTGAAATAGATTGAAAATATATTGTATGAATCGGGTACATATTGACGAATGTTAACAGTTACATTGCAACATGTCTTGTCTATATGTCTATATGTAAACTGCAATTTTATAGCTCATATCAAATCAGTCATTTAAAATGGCCCCAAAATAACAACAATAGTAACCGGTCACGATACTTCACGATACTTCCCTTTGAGTGATGGAACATGTAGCTCGGTGATCTTCAGGAGAAGCAGACTCCGCCGATAGAGAAGGCTCACAAACGATAATGTTGTATAAATCACCTCCAAATGGGACATTTGTTTTGACACAACTGACTAGGAAATCCACGTTAAAATGTTTCTGTTGATACATTTCCGCTGCAAATTCCCTTGAAGAGCAGATGAGTGCAGGTTCTGACGAGGCAAACACAAGAACCTCTTCCTCTCCAGCTCATATTGTTGTTGAGATAGCTGTCTCTCAGTGAGTGTACCTGCCCAGTTGGGCCTACAGATCTTAGTCCTCCATGGTGTCTGGGGTTTGGAAGGCGGAGGTGGACGATGTGGTAGCGGGGTCATCATCAGGCCTGGCCAAGCCACTTCACCTCCAGCACCTGGAGAGATCCCTACGCCTGGCCAAGCCACTTCAAATCAAATTTCATTTGTCACATACACATGGTTAGCAGATGTTAATGCGAGTGTAGCGAAATGCTTGTGCTTCTAGTTCCGACAATGCAGTAATAACCAACAAGTAATCTAACTAACAATTCCAAAACTAATTTCTTATACACAGTGTAAGGGGATAAAGAATATGTACATAAGGATATATGAATGAGTGATGGTACAGAGCAGCATAGGCAAGATACAGTAGATGGTATCGAGTACAGTATATACATATGAGATGAGTATGTAAACAAAGTGGCATAGTTAAAGTGGCTAGTGATACGTGTATTACATAAGGATGCAGTCGATGATATAGAGTACAGTATATATGTATGCATATGAGATGAATAATGTAGGGTATGTAAACATTATATTAGGTAGCATTGTTTAAAGTGGCTAGTGATATATTTACATCATTTCCCATCAATTCCCATTATTAAAGTGGCTGGAGTTGAGTCAGTGTCAGTGTGTTGGCAGCAGCCACTCAATGTTAGTGGTTGCTGTTTAACAGTCTGATGGCCTTGAGATAGAAGCTGTTTTTCAGTCTCTCGGTCCCAGCTTTGATGCACCTGTACTGACCTCGCCTTCTGGATGATAGCGGGGTGAACAGGCAGTGGCTTGGGTGGTTGTTGTCCTTGATGATCTTTATGGCCTACCTGTACCATCGGGTGGTGTAGGTGTCCTGGAGGGCAGGTAGTTTGCCCCCGGTGATGCGTTGTGCAGACCTCACTACCCTCTGGAGAGCCTTACGGTTGTGGACGGAGCAGTTACCATACCAGGCGGTGATACAGCCTGCCAGGATGCTCTCGATTGTGCATCTGTAGAAGTTTGTGAGTGCTTTTGGTGACAAGCCCGAATTTCTTCAGCCTCCTGAGGTTGAAGAGGCGCTGCTGCGCCGCCTTCACGATGCTGTCTGAGTCGACCAATTCAGTTTGTCTGTGATGTGTATGCCGAGGAACTTAACTTACTACCCTCTCCACTACTGTTCCATCGATGTGGATAGGGGGGTGTTCCCTCTGCTGTTTCATGAAGTCCACAATCATCTCCTTAGTTTTGTTGACGTTGAGTGTGAGGTTATTTTCCTGACACCACACTCCGAGGGCCCTCACCTCCTCCCTGTAGGCCGTCTCGTCGTTGTTGGTAATCAACCGTACCACTGTTGTGTCGTCCGCAAACTTAATGATTGAGTTGGAGGCGTGCGTGGCCACGCAGTTGTGGGTGAACAGGGAGTACAGGAGAGGGCTCAGAACGTACCCTTGTGGGGCCCCAGTGTTGAGGATCAGCGGGGTGGAGATGTTGTTGCCTACCCTCACCACCTGGGGGCGGCCCGTCAGGAAGTCCAGTACCCAGTTGCACAGGGCGGGGTCAAGACCCAGGGTCTCGAGCTTGATGACGAGCTTGGAGGGTACTATGGTGTTAAATGCCGAGCTGTATTCGATGAACAGCATTCTCACATAGGTATTCCTCTTGTCCAGATGGGTTAGGGCAGTGTGCAGTGTGGTTGAGGTTGCGTCGTCTGTGGACCTATTTGGGCGGTAAGCAAATTGGAGTGGGTCTAGGGTGTCAGGTAGGGTGGAGGTGATATGGTCCTTGACAAGTCTCTCAAAGCACTTCATGATGACGGAAGTGAGTGCTACGGGGCGGTAGTCATTTAGCTCAGTTACCTTAGCTTTCTTGGGAACAGGAACAATGGTGGCCCTCTTGAAGCATGTGGGAACAGCAGACTGGTATAGGGATTGATTGAATATGTCTGTAAACACACCAGCCAGCTGGTCTGCGCATGCTCTGAGGGCGCGGCTGGGGATGCCGTCTGGGCCTGCAGCCTTGCGAGAGTTAACGCGTTTAAATGTTTTACTCACCTCGTCTGCAGTGAAGGAGAGACCGCATGTTTTCGTTGCAGGCAGTGTCAGTGGCACTGTATTGTCCTCAAAGCGGGCAAAAAGTTATTTAGTCTGCCTGGGAGCAAGATATCCTGGCCCGTGACTGGGCTGGATTTCTTCCTGTAGTCTTCCTGGGAACGACATCTTCAACACACGTTCTAATGAACTCGCACACCGAATCAGCGTATTCGTCAATGTTGTTGTCTGACGCAATATGAAACATGTCCCAGTCCACGTGATGGAAGCAGTCTTGGAGTGTGGAATCAGCTTGGTCGGACCAGCGGACAGACCTCAGCGTGGGAGCTTCTTGTTTTAGTTTCTGTCTGTAGGCAGGGATCAGCAAAATGGAGTCGTGGTCAGCTTTTCTGAAAGGAGGGCGGGGCAGGGCCTTATATGCGTCGCGGAAGTTAGAATAACAATGATCCAAGGTTTTGCCAGCCCTGGTAGCGCAATCGATATGCTGATACAATTTAGGGAGTCTTGTTTTCAGATTAGCCTTGTTAAAATCCCCAGCAACAATGAATGCAGCTTCAGGATGTATGGATTCCAGTTTGCAAAGAGTCAAATAAAGTTTGTTCAGAGCCATCTGCTTGGGGGGGAATATATATATATATATATACGGCTGTGATTATAATCGAAGAGAATTCTCTTGGTAGGTAATGCAGTCTACATTTGATTGTGAGGAATTCTAAAATCAGGTGAACAGAAGGATTTGAGTTCCTGTATGTTTCTGTGATCACATCACGTCTCATTAGCCATAAGGCATACTCCCCTGCCCCCCTTCTTACCAGAAAGGTGCTTGTTTCTGTCGGCGCGATGCGTGGAGAAACCCGCTGGCTGCACCGCCTCCATTAGCGTCTCTCCAGTGAGCCATGTTACCTTGAAGCAAAGAACGTTACAGTCCCTGATGTCCCTCTGGAATGCTACCCTTGCTCGGATTTCATCAACCTTGTTGTCAAGAGACTGGACATTGGCGAGAAGAATGCTAGGAAGTGGGGCACGATGTGCCCGTCTACGTAGTCTGACCAGAAGACCGCCTCGTTTCCCTCTTTTACGAAGTCGTTTTTTTGGGTCGCCGGCTGGGATCCATTCTGTTGTTCTGGTTGAAAGGCAGAACACAGGATCCGCTTCGCGAAAGTCATATTCTTGGTCGTACTGATGGTGAGTTGACGCTGCTCTTATATTCAGTAGTTCTTCTCGACTGTATGTAATGAAACTTAAGATGACCTGGGGTACTAATGTAAGAAATAACACGTAAAAAAACAAAAAACTGCATAGTTCCCTAGGCGGCCATCTCTGTCGGCGCCGGAAGATGAACACCTCCAGCACCTGGAGAGATCCCTACGCCTGAACACCTTCCTCTGTCAGACCGCCTCAGTCTTCGACAGAGACATATCCAGGAGAGTTATTTACAATGCATTACTGCAGAACAGCGATATATTTATGTACTATACAATATGAATTACAACACATTGCATTACAACAGAACAGCGATATATTTAGGTACTATACAATATGAATTACAACACATTGCATTACAACAGAACAGCGATATATTTAGGTACTATACAATATGAATTACAACACATTGCATTACAACAGAACAGCGATATATTTAGGTACTATACAATATGAATTACAACACATTGCATTACAACAGAACAGCGATATATTTAGGTACTATACAATATGAATTACAACACATTGCTTTACAACAGAACAGCGATATATTTAGGTACTATACAATATGAATTACAACACATTGCATTACAACAGAACAGAGGCACAATAACATTTAATGTGACCTGCACCTGTTCTATGTGAGGTTAGATTTAAGGGCCCGAGATGTTGATTTCTGGGACCTTTGCGCTCCGCTGGGAAAATATTCAAGTGAAAACTGTTGACTAGTGGTGTAAATTCTCTTTGTGGCGAGTGGGCGCTATACTTTAGTTTTCTTCCTCTTGCATGACCAGAAGGTAAACAGAGTCGGCACTGGGGATTTCTCTGCAGCCTGGAATAAATGCTGAATGTCCTTTGTTGATGTGACTGGGATGACACTGGACTTGTGTGTATTTGGTTTTCATATCACAGTGACGACAGCGATGATGGTGGACTGAGGGAGGGACCTTCTCTGGGGCTGACCAATCAGTGCGTGGCACTGATTAAAGTATGGGTCATGTGACCCGGAGGAGGAGGGGCTTGTTACCAAGGGAAACACCCTCAATGGAGCTCTACTACAAGGTGAAGATGAGCTTAGTGAGAGTTCACCTGGATGGTTCAATTAGTTCAGCTGGAAGGTTTAATTAGTTCAGCTGGAAGGTTCAATTAGTTCACCTGGAAGGTTCAATTAGTTCAGCTGGAAGGTTTAATTAGTTCAGCTGGAAGGTTTAATTAGTTCAGCTGGAAGGTTCAATTAGTTCACCTGGAAAGTTCAATTAGTTCAGCTGGAATGTTCAATTAGTTCACCTGGAAGGTTCAATTAGTTCAGCTGGAAGGTTCAATTAGTTCAGCTGGAAGGTTTAATTAGTTCAGCTGGAAGGTTTAATTAGTTCAGCTGGAAGGTTCAATTAGTTCACCTGGAAGGTTCAATTAGGTCAGCTGGAAGAATTCAAACAGTTGCATGCACCTTACATCTGCAATATGTAGCATTTTGGGCATCCCGACAAAATACACATAAAAATGTGAGTTATAGATGTGTCATTCTCATTGAAAGCAAGTCTAAGAAACTGCGGATCTGTTCCATGTGCACCATTTCTATGCTTCCTCTTCTTATATTTAGTTTTTGCATCTTTTACTTTCAGTTTTGTACACCAGCTGAAAATACAATATGTTTGGTAATGGAAAATATATTTCACAGCGGTTTAAATGGTACAATAATTCTCTTCACTACACTAGCTTATTTTGTCACATGAACTGAAATTAGGCAAATATTAAGAATTTTATCAACCAGGAAATGGCTGAGCGATTTCTGCGTAGTGCACCTTTAAAAGAGTCCACCCCCTACCAGCTATTGCATCGTGTATATGATCGTGCTGCTACAGGATATGTTTTAGAAGGAATTTGGATTCCAAGGTGTAATCTCAGATTAATTGGAAACATTGACTCCATACAAGTGAAATACAGTGCCTTGCGAAAGTATTCGGCCCCCTTGAACTTTGCGACCTTTTGCCACATTTCAGGCTTCAAACATAAAGATATAAAACTGTATTATTTTGTGAAGAATCAACAACAGGTGGGACACAATCATGAAGTGGAACGACATTTATTGGATATTTCAAACTTTTTTAAGAAATCAAAAAATGAAAAATTGGGCGTGCAAAATTATTCAGCCCCCTTAAATTAATACTTTGTAGCGCCACCTTTTGCTGCGATTACAGCTGTAAGTCGCTTGGGGTATGTCTCTTATCAGTTTTGCACAGAGAGACTGAAATTTTTTCCCATTCCTCCTTGCAAAACAGCTCGAGCTCAGTGAGGTTGGATGGAGAGCATTTGTGAACAGCAGTTTTCAGTTCTTTCCACAGATTCTCGATTGGATTCAGGTCTGGACTTTGACTTGGCCATTCTAACACCTGGATATGTTTATTTTTGAACCATTCCATTGTAGATTTTGCTTTATGTTTTGGATCATTGTCTTGTTGGAAGACAAATCTCCGTCCCAGTCTCAGGTCTTTTGCAGACTCCATCAGGTTTTCTTCCAGAATGGTCCTGTATTTGGCTCCATCCATCTTCCCATCAATTTTAACCATCTTCCCTGTCCCTGCTGAAGAAAAGCAGGCCCAAACCACGATGCTGCCACCACCATGTTTGACAGTGAGGATGGTGTGTTCAGGGTGATGGGCTGTGTTGCTTTTACGCCAAACATAACGTTTTGCATTGTTGCCAAAAAGTTCAATTTTGGTTTCATCTGACCAGAGCACCTTCTTCCACATGTTTGGTGTGTTTCCCAGGTGGCTTGTGGCAAACTTTAAACGACACTTTTTATGGATATCTTTAAGAAATGGCTTTCTTCTTGCCACACTTCCATAAAGGCCAGATTTGTACAATATACGACTGATTGTTGTCCTATGGACAGAGTCTCCCACCTCAGCTGTAGATCTCTGCAGTTCATCCAGAGTGATCATGGGCCTCTTGGCTGCATCTCTGATCAGTCTTCTCCTTGTATGAGCAGAAAGTTTAGAGGGACGGCCATGTCTTGGTAGATTTGCAGTGGTCTGATACTCCTTCCATTTCAATATTATTATTCAATATTATAATATTATCGCTCGAGTCCACCAGATCAGAGGCAGTAGGGATGACCAGGGATGTTCTCTGTTTCGTGAGTCCTCCAGATCAGAGGCAGTAGGGATGACCAGGGATATTCTCTGTTTCGTGAGTCCTCCAGATCAGAGGCAGTAGGGATGACCAGGGATGTTCTCTGTTTAGTGAGTCCTCCAGATCAGAGGAAGTAGATGACCAGGGATGTTCTCTGTTTAGTGAGTCCTCCAGATCAGAGGCAGTAGGGTTGACCAGGGATGTTCTCTGTTTAGTGAGTCCTCCAGATCAGAGGCAGTAGGGATGACCAGGGATATTCTCTGTTTCGTGAGTCCTCCAGATCAGAGGAAGTAGATGACCAGGGATGTTCTCTTGATAAGTGGGTGAATTGGACCATTTTCCTGTCCTGTTAAGCATTCAAAATGTAACAAGTACTTTTGGGTGTCAGGGAAATCTATGGAGTAAAAAAGTACATTATTTTATTTAGGAATGTAGTGAAGTAAAAGTTGTCAAAAACATAAATGAACTCGGCAAAAACAGGAACGTTCTCTCACTGTCAACTGCGTTTATATTCAGCAAACTTAATTAACGTGTGTAAATATTTGTATGAACATAACAAGATTCAACAACTGAGAGCGGGGGGGTCAAAATCAAAAGTAACCGTCAGTATCTGGTGTGGCCACCAGCTGCATTCAGTACTGCAGTGCATCTCCTCCTCATTGACTGCACCAGATTTGCTAGTTCTTGTTGTGAGATGTTACCCCACTTTTCCACCAAGGCACCTGCAAGTTCATTGACATTTCTGGGGGGAAATGGCCCTAGCCCTCACCCTCCGATCCAACAGGTCCCAGACGTGCTCAATGGGATTGAGATCAGTCTAGCCTTTAATATGGACTGGTGGATCTGACCCTAGATCAGTTTAGCCTTTAATATGGACTGGTGGATCTGACCCTAGATCAGTTTAGCCTTTAATATGGACTGGTGGATCTGACCCTAGATCAGTTTAGCCTTTTATATGGACTGATGGACCTGACCCTAGATCAGTTTAGCCTTTTATATGGACTGATGGACCTGACCCTAGATCAGTTTAGCCTTTTATATGGAATGATGGACCTGACCCTAGATCAGTTTAGCCTTTTATATGGACTGGTGGACCTGACCCTAGATCAGTTTAGCCTTTTATATGGAATGATGGACCTGACCCTAGATGTTCAGCATTGGACAGGAAGACTACAGTAATAATTGTTACTTAGACATTCTAAATAACACAGTCACGTTTGTTAATAGTCAAATCCAATCATGATTGACTGATTACTTGGATCTCAAGTGGTTTCTTCTTGTGTGCTTGATCGTGAAAAGAGGTACATTACAAATGTAGTGCAATGAAGTTCAGTCGTCACGGTGTTGAATTGTTGTCCGCCTCTGGTGGTGAAAACTACAAGTCTCAGGCCCGAAGGAACGCTAAAGAGAACTACGAGTTACACCAGGCCAGAGTAAGTTCCGGTACTTCCTCAAACACCCCATCATCATGAGGTCCATAACGATGACCCACGTAGACCAGAGGAGGCTGGTGGGAAGACGTATGTGAGGACAGGCTCATTGTAATGACTGGTATGGAATTAATTGAACAATATTAAACACATGGAAACCACGTTCGACTCCGTTCCATTTATTCCATCCCGTCCATTACAATGAGCCCACCCTCCTATAGCTCTTCCCACCAGCCGCCGCTGACAGACATGAAAACTGGCCAGAAATTTCAAAGCAGACTTAAGTCCTCTAGATGCATCTCTTTGACAAGGAGGCTAAGGACAGTCACTGTGCCTCCCTGCACCAGGCCAGTGGGAGGTCAGGGTTCGGGGAGAGTTACAAGCCTGTCTAACCCTTCTATCCAGGCTGGAGAGGACATCCCCCATTCAACCATCTTCAAAGGGAAACTGAAGGACTATCAGCTCAAAGGCATGAACTGGCTGGCTAACCTCTACGAACAGGTGCGTAAAGACAAGCTTCAAAAGATAAACTTATCTCTCTCTCTCTCCTCTCTCTTCTCTCTCTCTTCTCTCTCTTCTCTCTCTCCTCTCCTCTCTCCTCTCTCCTCTCTCTCATCTCCGTCTCTTGGCTTACATTTGTCATGTAAAATGGAACATGACGTACAAACCAAATATCAGATGAAGTCAAAAGCACACTATTGTGTTTGCACTTTGGATGCAAAAGCTGCAAGGTCTCATTGTGAGAAAGAACGAGTGTAAAAAAACAACATGTCATTCTTTTTTTTAATGGACAATCGTTGATGAATGGGACCAGCTGCATCCACGACACGATGGCATTGAGTCTCTCTGCCCCTCAGTTGTTTTAAATGCAAGGGGAAGTAGAGGGACATGTGGAGAATGGCACTGTCTCGAGCCCTTGTCCCGTAGGAAGACAACTGTGCCTTTTTACACACACACACACACACACACACACCAACTGCACTGTAGGAGACACATGGATACAGCAGGGAAACGTTCCCCTCTTTCGTTCTCGGTCTTCTTCTGTCCTCAGCTGTTTTCTTACTTTGTCCTCTTTCACTCTCCTTCTGTGACCCCCCCTCCCTCCTCCTCCCTTCAAACCTCTCTTTCTCTCAGTTCATTCACTGTATTGAAGATGTGAGGGGTTAATTCACTGTGTTAAAGATGTGAGGGGGTTAATTCACTGTGTTGTACATGTGAGGGGGTTAATTCACTGTGTTGTACATGTGAGGGGGTTAATTCACTGTGTTGTACATGTGAGGGGGTTAATTCACTGTGTTGTACATGTGAGGGGGTTAATTCACTGTGTTGTACATGTGAGGGGGTTAATTCACTGTGTTGAAGATGTGAGGGGGTTAATTCACTGTGTTGCACATGTGAGGGGGTTAATTCACTGTGTTGCACATGTGAGGGGGTTAATTCACTGTGTTGAAGATGTGAGGGGGTTCATTCACTGTGTTGTAGATGTGAGGGGGTTAATTCACTGTGTTGTAGATGTGAGGGGTTAATTCACTGTGTTGTAGATGTGAGGGGGTTAATTCACTGTGTTGTAGATTGAGGGGGTTAATTCACTGTGTTGTAGATGTGAGGGGGTTAATTCACTGTGTTGTAGATGTGAGGGGGTTAATTCACTGTGTTGTAGATGTGAGGGGGTTAATTCACTGTGTTGTAGATGTGAGGGGGTTAATTCACTGTGTTGTAGATGTGAGGGGGTTAATTCACTGTGTTGTAGATGTGAGGGGGTTAATTCACTGTGTTGTAGATGTGAGGGGGTTAATTCACTGTGTTGTACATGTGAGGGGGTTAATTCACTGTGTTGTACATGTGAGGGGGTTAATTCACTGTGTTGAAGATGTGAGGGGGTTAATTCACTGTGTTGTACATGTGAGGGGGTTAATTCACTGTGTTGTACATGTGAGGGGGTTAATTCACTGTGTTGAAGATGTGAGTGGGTTAATTCACTGTGTTGCACCACATGTGAGGGGGTTAATTCACTGTGTTGCACATGTGAGGGGGTTAATTCACTGTGTTGCACATGTGAGGGGGTTAATTCACTGTGTTGAGGATGTGAGGGGGTTAATTCACTGTGTTGTAGATGTGAGGGGGTTAATTCACTGTGTTGTAGATGTGAGGGGGTTAATTCACTGTGTTGCACATGTGAGGGGGTTAATTCACTGTGTTGCACATGTGAGGGGGTTAATTCACTGTGTTGTACATGTGAGGGGGTTAATTCACTGTGTTGAAGATGTGAGGGGGTTAATTCACTGTGTTGAAAATGTGAGGGGGTTAATTCACTGTGTTGAAGATGTGAGGGGGTTAATTCACTGTGTTGTACATGTGAGGGGGTTAATTCACTGTGTTGAAGATGTGAGGGGGTTAATTCACTGTGTTGTAGATGTGAGGGGTGTCCACCAACTTGAATCAGAGGCCTGGCATTTTGCCACGCACCCTCCTCCTCCCTCCTCCTCCGTCACTGTTGGCTGTTTCTCAGAAGATGGTAAATCAAAAGTTTCACCATGGTAACGAGGTTTTAACAATTGTCAGATGAATATCAGTAAGTTCCTGGGAACGAGACGGGCATAGAAACTGACCCAACAACAATGAAAACACACACACAATGGAGCCTCGGCCGGTACGACTGATTCATTACGTCTCACATCAACAATCTCCAGTCAGAGTTCAGATGTTTTCTGGCGAAACAAGAAGGAGATTTTGTAAAAGGACATTGTATGAAAACAAAAAAAAAAGTTCCCTTTTATATTGAAATAAGTATTGTTGCAGCTTGTAAATTTTAAAAACACTGATGTGATAAATATTTAAATACTCTTAGTCAATAGTTACTATAGAAACAGTGAGAGAACCTTCCTAATATTGAGGTGGAGGAGAACCAGATGTTTAGAGGATTAGCCTGTGTCCCTAATGGCACCCTATTCCTCCATAGGGCACTGGTCAAAAGTAGTGCACTATTTTACACCCCTTTTCTGCCCTCAGAACAGTCTCAATTCGACCAGGGCATCGTGTAACGATTGTCTGAGGTGGAAGAAGGTGAGGACCAAAGCACAGCGTGGTAAGGGTTCATGGTTTTTAATGTTTTTTAATGAACACTGAACAAAACAATTAAACGTGACGTACTCAAACCGAAACAGTCCCGTGACACGATAAAAGAACTAAGGTCAGAACGTGACACATTGACTCTACAAGATGACTCCATGTTGACTCCAATTGCTTCCCACAGTTGTGTCAAGTTGGCTGGACGTCCTTTGGGTGGTGGACCGTTCTTGATACACACAGGAAGCTGTTGAGCGTTAAAAACCCAGCAGCGTTGCAGTTCTTGACACAAACCAGTGTGCATGGCACCTACTACCATACGCTGTTCAAATGCACTTAAATATTTTGTCTTGTCCATTCACCCTCTGAAGGGCACACACACACAATCCATGTCTCAATTGTCAAGGCTTAAAAATCATTCTTTAACCCGTCTCCTCCCCCTTCATCCACACTGATTGAAGTGGATTTAACAAGTGACATCAATAAGGGATCATAGCTTTCACCTGGATTCACCTGGTCAGTCAATGTCATGGAAAGAGCAGGTGTTCTTAATGTTTTGTAAACTCTGTATACTTACTTTGTGTAATGTTTGTGCTTCAGGTGTTGCCATAGGGGAACCCTCACGACAGGAAGGTGATCAAGAAGTTCTGGAGCCCGGTGAGCACTATGTGTTTTACAATAAGTTACGATACAATATTCTAAGAGCCGAGTTGGCTGAGTTGGTAACTGGCTCTAAACTAAGTCATCCTACTACACCACATATGCCCTCGTCTCCCCCTGTAGAAAACCCTGTACACCCAGAATGCTCCGTTCCACGTGGTGATCACCAGCTACCAGCTGGCAGTACATGGTTCTAGATGAGGACCAGTACATGGTTCTAGATGAGGCCCAGGCATTGAAGATCAGTACCAGTACATGGTTCTAGATGAGGCCCAGGCACTGTAGATCAGTACCAGTACATGGTTCTAGATGAGGCCCAGGCACTGAAGATCAATACCAGTACATGGTTCTAGATGAGGCCCAGGCACTGAAGATCAGTACCAGTACATGGTTCTAGATGAGGCCCAGGAACTGAAGAGCAGTACCAGTACATGGTTCTAGATGAGGCCTGTTGTTGTTTAGACCAGCTTCATGTTGAGAAGGATCAAGAAGCATGTAGAGAACGAGCTCTCTGACAAGGTTCTGACTGACCAATCACATTACTTGTTCTTATTTCACTGACCAATCACGGTACTTGGTCTTACTTCACTGACCAATCACACACAGACGTGTAGATCACTTCAGACGTCCTGTCCATTCATCGTCAGCCCCTCTGCTAGGAAGGGACATTTCCTTTCCTCGCCCCCCCCTGTCTCTCTACTCTCCATGTGGCAGACGATATGCTGCTACAATCCCATGATGTTAGACCTGCCAGAAACCGTTGATATATTGTGTGTTTCGAGCTCAAGATACAGGACACACACACACACGTTGACAAATACACAATGCCCTGGTTGATGACAGAGGTCACTTTGCCCTACATCCGTCTCTTTCACTCTCTCTCTCTCTCTCTCCAGCCCCTATCACTTTCCCTCGCTCACGCTGCAGTCTCTCTCTTTCCCTCGCTCACGCTGCAGTCTCTCACTTTCCCTCGCTCACGCTGCAGTCTCTCTCTTTCCGTCGCTCACACTGCAGTCTCTCTCTTTCCGTCGCTCACACTGCAGTCTCTCTCTTTCCCTCGCTCACGCTGCAGTCTCTCTCTTTCCCTCGCTCACGCTGCAGTCTCTCACTTTCCCTCGCTCACACTGCAGTCTCTCTCAGTTCAAGGGGCTTTATTAGCATGGGGAAACATGTGTTAACATTGCCAAAACAAGTTAAGTAGATAATAAACAAAAGTTAAATAAACAATACAAAGGAACAGTAAACATTACACTCACAGAAGTTACAAAATAATAGAGACATTTCAAATATCATATTATGTCTATATACAGTGTTGTAACGATGTGCAAATAGTTATAGGGAATATAAATTAACAGAAATATAGTTTTAATGGTGTTTGTTCTTCACTGGTTGCCCTTTTCTTGTGGCAACAGGTCATACATCTTGTTTATCAAAATCAGGTTAGTTTTCGAATTCTTCGTGGATCTGTGTAATCTGAGGGAAATATGTCTCTCTAATATGGTCATTCATTTGGTAGGTTGGGAAATGCAGCTCAGTTTCCACCTCATTTTGTGGGCAGTGTGACTGACTCCAAAATTAAGGAAAGTACAGACTCAGTGAGCATCGCCTTGCTATTGAGAAAGGCCGCCATAGGCAGACCTGGCTCTCAAGCGAAGACAGGCCATGTGCACACTGCCCACAAAATGAGGTGGAAACTGAGCTGTCTTCTCTTGAGAACCAGGTCTGCCTATGGCGGCCTTTCTCAATAGCAAGGCGATGTTCACTAAATCTGCACTTTCCTTAATTTTGTCACAGTGGTCAGTTATTCTGCCAGTTATTCTACTCTTGACAAAACTGAGCAAACTAGCATTCTAGTTTGCTCAGTTTTGTTAGTTCTTTCCAATGTGTCATGTGTATATATATTTTTGTTTTCTCATGATTTGTTTGGGTCTAATTGTGTTGCTGTCTATCCCACTGTGACAGATCTCTCTCTCCACAATTTTAACACACTGTGGGCTGAGGAACTGTCTTTGTCCCACCACTAGGTGGTGCTGTGGGTCTGTCAATGTTGGGATAAGACTTGTTTCTCTCTCACAGCCATTCTGATAGTCATTTCACTGAGGGGGTGAATGACTGGTTCATTCACCCCCTCAGTCATTCCACTGCCAACAGAAGGTAGAGGTCTGTTTTTATTGATGTTGTGTCTTTCTCCAGAACCTGATGTTGATCTGTCCCAGCCCAGGTCTGATGGGTCACAGTGATGTTCTGGTTCACAGTCGATGTCAAATCTGACATCCTACAACCAGGCCAGCAACCCAATTTCCTGCCCACCGCCCAGGGTAAGGCCTCACTGTGTGTTTTGGGAGAGAGAAAAAGAGAGGTGTGTGTGTTTTGGGAGAGAGAATAAGAGAGGGGTGTGTGTGTGTGTGTTTTGGGAGAGAGAATAAGAGAGGGGTGTGTGTGTGTGTGTGTGTGTGTGTGTGTGTGTGTGTGTTTAAATATTCTGATTTATTATTATTTTTATATAGGAAGGTGAATAAATACGTGGTCCGACAGGAAAGACAGAAGGCAGGAGACATTTTTAGAAGTCACTGTTTGTTTAGAGTTGCAGCTGGAATCCACCACAGGGGGTTCACACATCACACCCCTCCCTCCCTCCCTCCCTCCCTCCCTCCCTCCCTCCCTCCCTCCCTCCCTCCCTCCCTCCCTCCCTCCCTCCTCCTGGATGACCACCACACAGGGGTCAACTTCATTCTCGTCCCCTCAGTCTCTGTGGACCATTTTGGGTTATTAGTTTGACCAAAACAACAACGTCCAAAGAGAATCCCCGAGCTATCTTCAATCCTCTGTTTTGACCTTCGGTCGTTGCCTCAGAATTGACCCTTTTCCTTTCCGCTCATTTAGACCTGGTCTGCCCACAGTTGGCAGAGCAGAGACCCAGGCAGGCGCCATGGGAACCCGATAACACAAATTATTTATTATCACAGAGAACTAGGGTACTGTGACCTTGGTTGACCTTTTGTGGCATTGGCTTGTTCATAGAGTCCCCATTTTAGGCCTGTGAGCCAGTCGTAATCCCGTCTCTCTCTGTGCCAAAATACGTCTGTGATGTGTCTGGGTTAAGACAAGATGGAAGGAGGATTATACTGGTTGATGAGAGAGACGAAAGTATGAATACAGAGAAGAACACAAAATGGAGGACTGGTCTTTATGAATCACCCCAGCGGGAAATATTGTCAGCGCTTATTTATTTTTTTAATTCCGATGAAATGTAGAGAATGTTGATTTGATCTCCCCTTCTACAAATCTCCTTTCAGAGCCACCCTCAATATGTCACTGGGAACAGGACTGTAACCCAAAAAATAAATAAATAAATAAATAAAAAACCTGTCATGTGTTCCGCTGTGGAACAACAAATAGTCGATTTGTCAAAATTAGAGTCGTGAGACTTGACCTAGTGGTCCTGGCTGGCTGGCTGGCAGAATGAACCAATCAGAGGTTAGAGTCCTGTTCCCAGTGACATATTGAGGGTGGCTCTGAAAGGAGATTTGTAGAAGGGGAGATCAAATCAACATTCTGAACATTTCATCGGAATTAAAAAAAGAATTGTCCTGTTTGGTTCCCTAGGTAACAGCGGTTCCCATGGAGCGGAACTGTGACGCGTACGAGTGGCGGGTGACAGGGAGGGGAGGAGGGCTCGGCCGTCAAGGAGTGCTTACTGTACGTCTCCCCTGATTTGTCCTCTGATTGACTGTCTAGAGCCAATACCTTTTACCCACGATGCCCTGGGGGAGTGATGGCGCTCTACCCTCACCATGGCTGGCCCTACATCAGAATACCAGGTACAGAGAGAGAGAGAGAGAGAGAGTGCGTGTGCGCTTGCTTGTGTGGGTTGGAACTAAAACAGTGGAAGGAAACACTTTCCCTCGTCCTGCCGCCCTGCAATCAGACGACACATAATGTGAGCCAGAGGACGAGGGCCTGCCAGCTCAGGGAGGGTGAAGCTCTGGGAGAACCACCTGAGGTCACAGCAAGAAGCAGGGTAAGGATAGCCTGGGTCAAGAGTTCAGCCAAGGGGTCATTCTAGAGCAGAGCCAGCCTAGTGTACACAACTACCAGCCTAGTGTACACAACTACCAGCCTAGTGTACACTACTACCAGCCAAGTGTACTCTACTACCAGCCTAGTGTACTCTACTACCAGCCTAGTGTACACTACTACCAGCCTAGTGTACACTACTACCAGCCTAGTGTACACTACTACCAGCCCAGTGTACACTCCTACCAGCCTAGTGTACACTCCTACCAGCCTAGTGTACACTCCTACCAGCCTAGTGTACACTACTACCAGCCAAGTGTACTCTACTACCAGCCAAGTGTACACTACTACCAGCCTAGTGTACACTACTACCAGCCTAGTGTACACTACTACCAGCCTAGTGTACACTACTACCAGCCTACTGTACACTACTACCAGCCTAGTGTACACTACTACCAGCCTAGTGTACACTACTACCAGCCTAGTGTACACTAC
Source organism: Oncorhynchus masou masou (assembly GCF_036934945.1). Lineage (NCBI taxonomy): Eukaryota > Metazoa > Chordata > Actinopteri > Salmoniformes > Salmonidae > Oncorhynchus > Oncorhynchus masou. Next base: position 38,773,265 of record NC_088230.1, read on the forward strand.
TACCAGCCTAGTGTACACTACTACCAGCCTAGTGTACACTACTACCAGCCTAGTGTACACTACTACCAGCCTAGTGTACACTACTACCAGCCTAGTGTACACTACTACCAGCCTAGTGTACACTCCTACCAGCCTAGTGTACACTCCTACCAGCCTAGTGTACACTACTACCAGCCTAGTGTACACTACTACCAGCCAAGTGTACTCTACTACCAGCCTAGTGTACACTACTACCAGCCTAGTGTACACTACTACCAGCCTAGTGTACACTACTACCAGCCTACTGTACACTACTACCAGCCTAGTGTACACTACTACCAGCCTAGTGTACACTACTACCAGCCTAGTGTACACTACTACCAGCCTAGTGTACACTACTACCAGCCTAGTGTACACTACTACCAGCCAAGTGTACACTACTACCAGCCTAGTGTACACTACTACCAGCCTAGTGTACACTACTACCAGCCTAGTGTACACTACTACCAGCCTAGTGTACACTACTACCAGCCTAGTGTACACTACTACCAGCCAAGTGTACACTGCTACCAGCCTAGTGTACACTGCTACCAGCCTAGTGTACACTGCTACCAGCCTAGTGTACACTGCTACCAGCCTAGTGTACACTGCTACCAGCCTAGTGTACACTGCTACCAGCCTAGTGTACACTACTACCAGCCTAGTGTACACTACTACCAGCCTAGTGTACACTACTACCAGCCTAGTGTACACTACTACCAGCCTAGTGTACACTACTACCAGCCTAGTGTACACTACTACCAGCCTAGTGTACACTACTACCAGCCAAGTGTACACTACTACCAGCCAAGTGTACACTACTACCAGCCAAGTGTACACTACTACCAGCCAAGTGTACACTACTACCAGCCAAGTGTACACTACTACCAGCCTAGTGTACACTACTACCAGCCTAGTGTACACTACTACCAGCCTAGTGTACACTACTACCAGCCTAGTGTACACTACTACCAGCCTAGTGTACTCTACTACCAGCCTAGTGTCCTCTACTACCAGCCTAGTGTCCTCTACTACCAGCCTAGTGTCCTCTACTACCAGCCTAGTGTCCTCTACTACCAGCCTAGTTTACTCTACTACCAGCCTAGTGTACTCTACTACCAGCCTAGTGTCCTCTACTACCAGCCTAGTGTACTCTTCTACCAGCCTAGTGTACTCTTCTACCAGCCTAGTGTACTCTACTACCACTGCCAGCCTAGTCTCCTCTTCTACCAGCCTAGTCTCCTCTTCTACCAGCCTAGTCTCCTCTTCTACCAGCCTAGTGTACTCTACTACCAGCCTAGTGTACTCTACTACCAGCCTAGTCTCCTCTACTACCAGCCTAGTCTCCTCTTCTACCAGCCTAGTGTACTCTACTACCAGCCTAGTGTACTCGACTACCAGCCTAGTGTACTCGACTACCAGCCTAGTGTACTCGACTACCAGCCTAGTGTCCTCTACTACCAGCCTAGTGTATTCTTCTACCAGCCTAGTCTCCTCTACTACCAGCCTAGTGTCCTCTACTACCAGCCTAGTGTACTCTTCTACCAGCCTAGTGTCCTCTACTACCAGCCTAGTGTCCTCTACTACCAGCCTAGTGTACTCTTCTACCAGCCTAGTGTACTCTTCTACCACTGCCAGCCTAGTCTCCTCTTCTACCAGCCTAGTGTACTCGACTACCACTACCAGCCTAGTGTACTCTTCTACCAGCCTAGTGTACTCGACTACCACTACCAGCCTAGTGTACTCTTCTACCAGCCTAGTGTACTCTACTACCAGCCGAGTGTACTCGACTACCAGCCTAGTGTACTCGACTACCAAGCCTAGTGTCCTCTACTACCAGCCTAGTGTACTCTACTACCAGCCTAGTGTACTCTTCTACCAGCCTAGTGTCCTCTACCAGCCAGTCTCCTCTACTACCAGCCTAGTGTCCTCTACTACCAGCCTAGTGTACTCTTCTACCAGCCTAGTGTACTCTACTACCAGCCTAGTGTCCTCTACTACCAGCCTAGTGTCCTCTACTACCAGCCTAGTACTCCTAGCCTAGTACTCTTCTACCAGCCTAGTGTCCTCTACTACCAGCCTAGTGTCCTCTACTACCAGCCTAGTGTCCTCTACTACCAGCCTAGTGTACTCTACTACCAGCATAGTGTACTCTTCTACCAGCCTAGTCTCCTCTACTACCAGCCTAGTGTCCTCTACTACCAGCCTAGTGTACTCTTCTACCAGCCTAGTGTCCTCTACTACCAGCCTAGTGTCCTCTACTACCAGCCTAGTGTACTCTTCTACCAGCCTAGTGTACTCTTCTACCAGCCTAGTGTACTCTACTACCAGCCTAGTGTCCTCTACTACCACTGCCAGCCTAGTCTCCTCTACTACCAGCCTAGTGTACTCTACTACCAGCCTAGTGTACTCTTCTACCAGCCTAGTGTACTCTACTACCAGCCGAGTGTACTCGACTACCAGCCTAGTGTACTCGACTACAAGCCTAGTGTCCTCTACTACCAGCCTAGTGTACTCTACTACCAGCCTAGTGTACTCTTCTACCAGCCTAGTCTCCTCTACTACCAGCCTAGTGTCCTCTACTACCAGCCTAGTGTACTCTACTACCAGCCTAGTCTCCTCTTCTACCAGCCTAGTGTACTCTACTACCAGCCTAGTGTACTCTACTACCAGCCTAGTGTACTCTACTACCAGCCTAGTGTACTCTACTACCAGCCTAGTGTACTCTACTACCAGCCTAGTGTCCTCTACTACCACTGCCAGCCTAGTCTCCTCTACTACCAGCCTAGTGTACACTACTACCAGCCTAGTGTACACTACTACCAGCCTAGTGTACACTACTACCAGCCTAGTGTACACTACTACCAGCCTAGTGTACTCTACTACCAGCCTAGTGTCCTCTACTACCAGCCTAGTGTCCTCTACTACCAGCCTAGTGTCCTCTACTACCAGCCTAGTGTCCTCTACTACCAGCCTAGTGTACTCTACTACCAGCCTAGTGTACTCTACTACCAGCCTAGTGTCCTCTACTACCAGCCTAGTGTACTCTTCTACCAGCCTAGTGTACTCTTCTACCAGCCTAGTGTACTCTACTACCACTGCCAGCCTAGTCTCCTCTTCTACCAGCCTAGTCTCCTCTTCTACCAGCCTAGTCTCCTCTTCTACCAGCCTAGTGTACTCTACTACCAGCCTAGTGTCCTCTACTACCAGCCTAGTCTCCTCTTCTACCAGCCAAGTCTACTCTTCTACCAGGCTAGTGTACTCTACTACCAGCCTAGTGTACTCGACTACCAGCCTAGTGTACTCGACTACCAGCCTAGTGTCCTCTACTACCAGCCTAGTGTCCTCTACTACCAGCCTAGTGTACTCTTCTACCAGCCTAGTCTCCTCTACTACCAGCCTAGTGTCCTCTACTACCAGCCTAGTGTACTCTTCTACCAGCCTAGTGTCCTCTACTACCAGCCTAGTGTCCTCTACTACCAGCCTAGTGTACTCTTCTACCAGCCTAGTGTACTCTTCTACCACTGCCAGCCTAGTCTCCTCTTCTACCAGCCTAGTGTACTCGACTACCACTACCAGCCTAGTGTACTCTTCTACCAGCCTAGTGTACTCGACTACCACTACCAGCCTAGTGTACTCTTCTACCAGCCTAGTGTACTCTACTACCAGCCGAGTGTACTCGACTACCAGCCTAGTGTACTCGACTACAAGCCTAGTGTCCTCTACTACCAGCCTAGTGTACTCTACTACCAGCCTAGTGTACTCTTCTACCAGCCTAGTCTCCTCTACTACCAGCCTAGTGTACTCTTCTACCAGCCTAGTGTCCTCTACTACCAGCCTAGTGTCCTCTACTACCAGCCTAGTGTACTCTTCTACCAGCCTAGTGTACTCTACTACCAGCCTAGTGTCCTCTACTACCAGCCTAGTGTCCTCTACTACCAGCCTAGTGTACTCTTCTACCAGCCTAGTGTCCTCTACTACCAGCCTAGTGTCCTCTACTACCAGCCTAGTGTCCTCTACTACCAGCCTAGTGTACTCTACTACCAGCCTAGTGTACTCTTCTACCAGCCTAGTCTCCTCTACTACCAGCCTAGTGTCCTCTACTACCAGCCTAGTGTACTCTTCTACCAGCCTAGTGTCCTCTACTACCAGCCTAGTGTCCTCTACTACCAGCCTAGTGTACTCTTCTACCAGCCTAGTGTACTCTTCTACCAGCCTAGTGTACTCTACTACCAGCCTAGTGTCCTCTACTACCACTGCCAGCCTAGTCTCCTCTACTACCAGCCTAGTGTACTCTACTACCAGCCTAGTGTCCTCTTCTACCAGCCTAGTGTACTCTACTACCAGCCTAGTGTACTCGACTACCAGCCTAGTGTACTCGACTACCAGCCTAGTGTCCTCTACTACCAGCCTAGTGTACTCTACTACCAGCCTAGTGTACTCTTCTACCAGCCTAGTCTCCTCTACTACCAGCCTAGTGTCCTCTACTACCAGCCTAGTGTCCTCTACTACCAGCCTAGTGTACTCTACTACCAGCCTAGTCTCCTCTTCTACCAGCCTAGTGTCCACTACCCACCAGCCTAGTGTACTCTACTACCAGCCTAGTGTACTCTACTACCAGCCTAGTGTACTCTACTACCAGCCTAGTGTACTCTTCTACCAGCCTAGTGTCTCCTCTACTACCAGCCTAGTGTCCTCTACTACCAGCCTAGTGTACTCTACTACCAGCCTAGTCTCCTCTTCTACCAGCCTAGTGTACTCTACTACCAGCCTAGTGTACTCTACTACCAGCCTAGTGTACTCTACTACCAGCCTAGTGTACTCTACTACCAGCCTAGTGTACTCTACTACCAGCATAGTGTCCTCTACTACCAGCATAGTGTCCTCTACTACCAGCCTAGTCTCCTCTACTACCAGCCTAGTGTACTCTACTACCAGCCTAGTGTACTCTACTACCAGCCTAGTCTCCTCTACTACCAGCCTAGTCTCCTCTACTACCAGCCTAGTCTCCTCTTCTACCAGCCTAGTCTCCTCTTCTACCAGCCTAGTCTCCTCTACTACCAGCCTAGTGTCCTCTACTACCAGCCTAGTGTACTCTTCTACCAGCCTAGTCTCCTCTACTACCAGCCTAGTGTCCTCTACTACCAGCCTAGTGTACTCTTCTACCAGCCTAGTGTCCTCTACTACCAGCCTAGTGTCCTCTACTACCAGCCTAGTGTACTCTTCTACCAGCCTAGTGTACTCTACTACCAGCCTAGTGTCCTCTACTACCACTGCCAGCCTAGTCTCCTCTTCTACCAGCCGAGTGTACTCGACTACCACTACCAGCCTAGTGTACTCTTCTACCAGCCTAGTGTACTCTACTACCAGCCGAGTGTACTCGACTACCAGCCTAGTGTACTCGACTACAAGCCTAGTGTCCTCTACTACCAGCCTAGTGTACTCTACTACCAGCCTAGTGTACTCTACTACTAGCCTAGTCTCCTCTTCTACCAGCCTAGTGTACTCTACTACTAGCCTAGTGTACTCTACTACCAGCCTAGTGTACTCTACTACCAGCCTAGTGTACTCTACTACCAGCCTAGTGTACTCTACTACCAGCATAGTGTCCTCTACTACCAGCATAGTGTCCTCTACTACCAGCCTAGTCTCCTCTACTACCAGCCTAGTGTACTCTACTACCAGCCTAGTGTACTCTACTACCAGCCTAGTCTCCTCTACTACCAGCCTAGTCTCCTCTACTACCAGCCTAGTCTCCTCTACTACCAGCCTAGTGTACTCTTCTACCAGCCTAGTGTACTCTACTACCAGCATAGTGTCCTCTACTACCAGCCTAGTGTACTCTACTACCAGCCTAGTGTACTCTACTACCAGCCTAGTGTACTCTACTACCAGCCTAGTGTCCTCTACTACCAGCCTAGTGTACTCTACTACCAGCCTAGTCTCCTCTACTACCAGCCTAGTCTCCTCTACTACCAGCCTAGTCTCCTCTTCTACCAGCCTAGTCTCCTCTTCTACCAGCCTAGTCTCCTCTTCTACCAGCCTAGTCTCCTCTTCTACCAGCCTAGTGTACACTACTACCAGCCTAGTGTACTCGACTACCAGCCTAGTGTACTTTTCTACCAGCCTAGTGTACACTACTACCAGCCTAGTGTACTCTACCACCAGCCTAGTGTACTCTACTACCAGCCTAGTCTCCTCTACTACCAGCCTAGTGTACTCTACTACCAGCCTAGTGTACTCTACTACCAGCCTAGTGTACTCTACTACCAGCCTAGTGTACTCTACTACCAGCATAGTGTCCTCTACTACCAGCCTAGTCTCCTCTTCTACCAGCCTATTGTACTCTACTACCAGCCTAGTGTACACTTCTGACAGCCTATTGTACTCTACTACCAGCCTAGTGTACTCTACTTCCAGCCTAGTGTACTCTACTACCACTACCAGCCTAGTGTACTCTTCTACCACTGTCAGCCTAGTGCCCTCTTCTACCAGCCTAGTGTACTCTACTACCAGCCTAGTGTACTCTTCTACCAGCCTAGTGTACTCTACTACCAGCCTAGTGTCCTCTACTACCAGCCTAGTGTACTCTACTACCACTACCAGCCTAGTGTACTCTACTACCACTGTCAGCCTAGTGCCCTCTTCTACCAGCCTAGTGTACTCTACTACCAGCCTAGTGTACTCTTCTACCAGCCTAGTGTACTCTACTACCAGCCTAGTGTCCTCTACTACCAGCCTAGTGTACTCTACTACCAGCCTAGTGTCCTCTACTACCAGCCTAGTGTACTCTACTACCAGCCTAGTGTACTCTACTACCAGCCTAGTGTACTACTACTACTCACTACCAGCCTAGTGTACTCTACTACCACTGCCAGCCTAGTGTACTCTTCTACCAGCCTACCTCTACTACCAGCCTAGTGTACTCTTCTACCAGCCTAGTGTACTCTACTACCAGCCTAGTGTCCTCTACTACCAGCCTAGTGTCCTCTACTTCCAGCCTAGTGTACTCTACTTCCAGCCTAGTGTACTCTACTACCAGCCTAGTGTACTCTACTACCAGCATAGTGTCCTCTACTACCAGCCTAGTGTACTCTACTACCAGCCTAGTGTACTCTACTACCAGCCTAGTGTACTCTACTACCAGCCTAGTGTACTCTACTACCAGCCTAGTGTACTCTACTACCAGCCTAGTGTACTCTACTACCAGCCTAGTGTACTCTACTACCAGCCTAGTGTACTCTACTACCAGCCTAGTGTACTCTACTACCAGCCTAGTGTACTCTACTACCAGCCTAGTGTACTCTACTACCAGCCTAGTGTACTCTACTACCAGCCTAGTCTCCTCTACTACCAGCCTAGTGTACTCTACTACCAGCCTAGTGTACTCTACTACCAGCCTAGTGTACTCTACTACCAGCCTAGTGTACTCTACTACCAGCCTAGTGTACTCTACTACCAGCCTAGTGTACTCTACTACCAGCCTAGTGTACTCTACTACCAGCCTAGTGTACTCTACTACCAGCCTAGTGTACTCTACTACCAGCCTAGTCTCCTCTTCTACCAGCCTAGTGTACTCTACTACCAGCCTAGTGTACTCTACTACCAGCCTAGTGTACTCTACTACCACTGCCAGCCTAGTGTACTCTTCTACCAGCCTAGTGTACTCTACTACCAGCCTAGTGTACTCTTCTACCAGCCTAGTGTACTCTACTACCAGCCTAGTGTACTCTACTACCAGCCTAGTGTACTCTACTACCAGCCTAGTGTACTCTACTACCAGCCTAGTGTACTCTACTACCAGCCTAGTGTACTCTACTACCAGCCTAGTGTACTCTACTACCAGCCTAGTGTCCTCTTCTACCAGCCTAGTGTCCTCTTCTACCAGCCTAGTGTACTCTACTACCAGCCTAGTGTACTCTACTACCAGCCTAGTGTACTCTACTACCACTGCCAGCCTAGTGTACTCTTCTACCAGCCTAGTGTACTCTACTACCAGCCTAGTGTACTCTTCTACCAGCCTAGTGTACTCTACTACCAGCCTAGTGTCCTCTACTACCAGCCTAGTGTACTCTACTACCAGCCTAGTGTACTCTACTACCAGCCTAGTGTACTCTACTACCAGCCTAGTGTACTCTACTACCAGCCTAGTGTACTCTACTACCAGCCTAGTGTACTCTACTACCAGCCTAGTGTACTCTACTACCAGCCTAGTGTACTCTACTACCAGCCTAGTGTACTCTACTACCAGCCTAGTGTACTCTACTACCAGCCTAGTGTACTCTACTACCAGCCTAGTGTACTCTACTACCAGCCCAGTGTACTCTACTACCAGCCCAGTGTCCTCTACTACCAGCCCAGTGTACTCTACTACCAGCCCAGTGTACTCTACTACCAGCCTAGTGTCCTCTACTACCAGCCTAGTGTCCTCTACTACCAGCCCAGTGTACTCTACTACCAGCCCAGTGTACTCTACTACCAGCCTAGTGTACTCTACTACCAGCCTAGTGTACTCTACTACCAGCCCAGTGTACTCTACTACCAGCCCAGTGTACTCTACTACCAGCCTAGTGTACTCTACTACCAGCCTAGTGTACTCTACTACCAGCCTAGTGTCCTCGACTACCAGCCTAGTGTCCTCGACTACCAGCCTAGTGTACCCTACTACCAGCCTAGTGTACTCTACTACCAGCCCAGTGTCCTCTACTACCACTGTCAGCCTAGTGCCCTCTACTACCAGCCTAGTGTACTCTACTACCAGCCTAGTGTCCTCTACTACCAGCCTAGTGTACTCTACTACCAGCCTAGTGTCCTCTACTACCAGCCTAGTGTACTCTACTACCAGCCTAGTGTACTCTACTACCACTGTCAGCCTAGTGCCCTCTACTACCAGCCTAGTGTACTCTACTACCAGCCTAGTGTACTCTACTACCAGCCTAGTGTACTCTACTACCAGCCTAGTGTACTCTACTACCAGCCTAGTGTACTCTACTACCAGCCTAGTGTACTCTACTACCAGCCTAGTGTACTCTACTACCAGCCTAGTGTCCTCTACTACCAGCCTAGTGTACTCTACTACCAGCCTAGTGTACTCTACTACCAGCCTAGTGTACTCTACTACCAGCCTAGTGTACTCTACTACCAGCATAGTGTGCTCTACTACCAGCCTAGTGTACTCTACTACCAGCCTAGTGTCCTCTACTACCAGCCTAGTGTACTCTACTACCAGCCTAGTGTACTCTACTACCAGCCTAGTGTACTCTACTACCAGCCTAGTGTACTCTACTACCAGCCTAGTGCCCTCTACTACCAGCCTAGTGTCCTCTACTACCAGCCTAGTGTACTCTACTACCAGCCTAGTGTCCTCTTCTACCAGCCTAGTGTACTCTACTACCAGCCTAGTGTACTCTACTACCAGCCTAGTGTACTCTACTACCAGCCTAGTGTACTCTACTACCAGCCTAGTGTACTCTACTACCAGCCTAGTGTCCTCTACTACCAGCCTAGTGTACTCTACTACCAGCATAGTGTCCTCTACTACCAGCCTAGTGTACTCTACTACCAGCCTAGTGTACTCTACTACCAGCCTAGTGTACTCTACTACCACTACCAGCCTAGTGTACTCTACTACCACTGCCAGCCTAGTGTACTCTTCTACCAGCCTAGTGTACTCTACTACCAGCCTAGTGTACTCTTCTACCAGCCTAGTGTACTCTACTACCAGCCTAGTGTCCTCTACTACCAGCCTAGTGTCCTCTACTTCCAGCCTAGTGTACTCTACTTCCAGCCTAGTGTACTCTACTACCAGCCTAGTGTACTCTACTACCAGCATAGTGTCCTCTACTACCAGCCTAGTGTACTCTACTACCAGCCTAGTGTACTCTACTACCAGCCTAGTGTACTCTCTACCAGCCTAGTGTACTCTACTACCAGCCTAGTGTACTCTACTACCAGCCTAGTGTACTCTACTACCAGCCTAGTGTACTCTACTACCAGCCTAGTGTACTCTACTACCAGCCTAGTGTACTCTACTACCAGCCTAGTGTACTCTACTACCAGCCTAGTGTACTCTACTACCAGCCTAGTGTACTCTACTACCAGCCTAGTCTCCTCTACTACCAGCCTAGTGTACTAGTCTACTACCAGCCTAGTGTACTCTACTACCAGCCTAGTGTACTCTACTACCAGCCTAGTGTACTCTACTACCAGCCTAGTGTACTCTACTACCAGCCTAGTGTACTCTACTACCAGCCTAGTGTACTCTACTACCAGCCTAGTGTACTCTACTACCAGCCTAGTGTACTCTACTACCAGCCTAGTCTCCTCTTCTACCAGCCTAGTGTACTCTACTACCAGCCTAGTGTACTCTACTACCAGCCTAGTGTACTCTACTACCAGCCTAGTGTACTCTTCTACCAGCCTAGTGTACTCTACTACCAGCCTAGTGTACTCTTCTACCAGCCTAGTGTACTCTACTACCAGCCTAGTGTACTCTACTACCAGCCTAGTGTACTCTACTACCAGCCTAGTGTACTCTACTACCAGCCTAGTGTACTCTACTACCAGCCTAGTGTCCTCTTCTACCACTCTACTACCAGCCTAGTGTACTCTACTACCAGCCTAGTGTACTCTTCTACCAGCCTAGTCTCCTCTTCTACCAGCCTAGTGTACTCTACTACCAGCCTAGTGTACTCTACTACCAGCCTAGTGTACTCTACTACCAGCCTAGTGTACTCTTCTACCAGCCTAGTGTACTACCTACTACCAGCCTAGTGTACTCTTCTACCAGCCTAGTGTAGCCTCTACTACCAGCCTAGTGTCCTCTACTACCAGCCTAGTGTACTCTACTACCAGCCTAGTGTACTCTACTACCAGCCTAGTGTACTCTACTACCAGCCTAGTGTACTCTACTACCAGCCTAGTGTACTCTACTACCAGCCTAGTGTACTCTACTACCAGCCTAGTGTACTCTACTACCAGCCTAGTGTACTCTACTACCAGCCTAGTGTACTCTACTACCAGCCTAGTGTACTCTACTACCAGCCTAGTGTACTCTACCACCAGCCTAGTGTACTCTACTACCAGCCTAGTGTACTCTACTACCAGCCTAGTGTCCTCTACTACCAGCCTAGTGTACTCTACCTACCAGCCTAGTGTACTCTACTACCAGCCTAGTGTCCTCTACTACCAGCCTAGTGTCCTCTACTACCAGCCTAGTGTACTCTACTACCAGCCTAGTGTACTCTACTACCAGCCTAGTGTACTCTACTACCAGCCTAGTGTACTCTACTACCAGCCTAGTGTACTCTACTACCAGCCTAGTGTACTCTACTACCAGCCTAGTGTACTCTACTACCAGCCTAGTGTACTCTACTACCAGCCTAGTGTCCTCGACTACCAGCCTAGTGTCCTCGACTACCAGCCTAGTGTACCCTACTACCAGCCTAGTGTACTCTACTACCAGCCAGCCTAGTGTCCTCTACTACCACCAGCCTAGTGCCCTCTACTACCAGCCTAGTGTACTCTACTACCAGCCTAGTGTACTCTACTACCAGCCTAGTGTCCTCTACTACCAGCCTAGTGTACTCTACTACCAGCCTAGTGTACTCTACTACCAGCCCAGCCTAGTGTACTACTACCAGCCTAGTGTACTCTACTACCAGCCTAGTGTACTACTCTACTACCAGCCTAGTGTACTCTACTACCAGCCTAGTGTACTCTACTACCAGCCTAGTGTACTCGACTACCAGCCTAGTGTACTCTACTACCAGCCTAGTGTACTCTACTACCAGCCTAGTGTACTCTACTACCAGCCTAGTGTACTCTACTACCAGCCTAGTGTCCTCTACTACCAGCCTAGTGTACTCTACTACCAGCCTAGTGTACTCTACTACCAGCCTAGTGTACTCTACTACCAGCCTAGTGTCCTCTACTACCAGCCTAGTGTCCTCTACTACCAGCCTAGTGTACTCGACTACCAGCCTAGTGTACTCTACTACCAGCCTAGTGTACTCGACTACCAGCCTAGTGTACTCTACTACCAGCCTAGTGTACTCTACTACCAGCCTAGTGTACTCTACTACCAGCCTAGTGTCCTCTACTACCAGCCTAGTGTACTCTACTACCAGCCTAGTGTACTCTACTACCAGCCTAGTGTACTCTACTACCAGCCTAGTGTACTCTACTACCAGCCTAGTGTACTCTACTACCACTACCAGCCTAGTGTACTCTACTACCACTACCAGCCTAGTGTACTCTACTACCACTACCAGCCTAGTGTACTCTACTACCACTACCAGCCTAGTGTACTCTACTACCAGCCTAGTGTACTCTTCTACCAGCCTAGTGTACTCTACTACCAGCCTAGTGTCCTCTACTACCAGCCTAGTGTACTCTACTACCAGCCTAGTGTCCTCTACTACCAGCCTAGTGTACTCTACTACCAGCCTAGTGTACTCTACTACCAGCCTAGTGTACTCTACTACCAGCCTAGTGTACTCTACTACCAGCCTAGTGTACTCTACTACCAGCCTAGTGTACTCTACTACCAGCCTAGTGTACTACCAGCCTACTCTACTACCAGCCTAGTGTACTCTACTACCAGCCTAGTGTACTCTACTACCAGCCTAGTGTACTCTACTACCAGCCTAGTGTACTCTACTACCAGCCTAGTGTCCTCTACTACCAGCCTAGTGTAGCCTCTACTCTACTACCAGCCTAGTGTACTCTACTACCAGCCTAGTGTACTCTACTACCAGCCTAGTGTACTCTACTACCAGCCTAGTGTACTCTACTACCAGCCTAGTGTACTCTACTACCAGCCTAGTGTACTCTACTACCAGCCTAGTGTACTCTACTACCAGCCTAGTGTACTCTACTACCAGCCTAGTGTACTCTACTACCAGCCTAGTCTCCTCTTCTACCAGCCTAGTGTACTCTACTACCAGCCTAGTGTACTCTACTACCAGCCTAGTGTACTCTACTACCAGCCTAGTGTACTCTACTACCAGCCTAGTGTACTCTACTACCAGCCTAGTGTACTCTACTACCAGCCTAGTGTACTCTACTACCAGCCTAGTGTACTCTACTACCAGCCCAGTGTCCTCTACTACCAGCCTAGTGTACTCTACTACCAGCCTAGTGTACTCTACTACCAGCCTAGTGTACTCTACTACCAGCCTAGTGTACTCTACTACCAGCCCAGTGTACTCTACTACCAGCCTAGTGTACTCTACTACCAGCCTAGTGTACTCTACTACCAGCCTAGTGTACTCTACTACCAGCCTAGTGTACTCTACTACCAGCCTAGTGTACTCTACTACCAGCCTAGTGTACTCTTCTATTAGCCTAGTATACTCGACTACCAGCCTAGTGTCCTCGACTACCAGCCTAGTGTCCACTACTACCAGCCTAGTGTCCTCGACTACCAGCCTAGTGTACTCTACTACCAGCCTAGTGTACTCTACTACCAGCCTAGTGTACTCTAGTACCAGCCTAGTGTCCTCTACTACCAGCCTAGTGTACTCTACTACCAGCCTAGTGTCCTCTACTACCAGCCTAGTGTACTCTACTACCAGCCTAGTGTCCTCTTCTACCAGCCTAGTGTACTCTACTACCAGCCTAGTGTACTCTACTACCAGCCTAGTGTCCTCTACTACCAGCCTAGTGTACTCTACTACCAGCCTAGTGTACTCTACTACCAGCCTAGTGTACTCTACTACCAGCCTAGTGTACTCTACTACCAGCCTAGTGTACTCTACTACCAGCCTAGTGTACTCTACTACCAGCCTAGTGTCCTCTACTACCAGCCTAGTGTACTCTACTACCAGCCTAGTGTACTCTACTACCACAGCCTAGTGCTCTACTCTACTACCAGCCTAGTGTACTCTACTACCAGCCTAGTGTACTCTACTACCAGCCTAGTGTACTCTACTACCAGCCTAGTGTACTCTACTACCAGCCTAGTGTACTCTACTACCAGCCTAGTGTACTCTACTACCAGCCTAGTGTACTCTACTACCAGCCTAGTGTACTCTACTACCACCAGCCTAGTGTCCTCTACTCCACTACCAGCCTAGTGTACTCTACTACCTACTACCAGCCTAGTGTACTCTACCACTACCAGCCTAGTGTACTCTACTACCAGCCTAGTGTACTCTACTACCAGCCTAGTGTACTCTACTACCAGCCAGTGTACTCTACTACCAGCCTAGTACTCTACTACCAGCCTAGTGTACTCTCTACCAGCCTACCTACCAGCCTAGTGCCTAGTCTCCTCTTCTACCAGCCTACTACCAGCCTAGTGTACTCTTCTCTACCAGCCTAGTGTACTCTACTACCACTACTACCAGCCCACTACCAGCCTAGTGTACTCTACTACCAGCCTAGTGTACTCTACTACCAGCCTAGTGTACTCTTCTACCAGCCTAGTGTACTCTACTACCACTGCCAGCCTAGTGTACTCTACTACCAGCCTAGTGTACTCTACTACCAGCCTAGTGTACTCTACTACCACTACCAGCCTAGTGTACTCTACTACCACTACCAGCCTAGTGTCCTCTACTACCAGCCTAGTGTACTCTACTACCACTGCCAGCCTAGTGTACTCTACTTCCAGCCTAGTGTACTCTACTACCAGCCTAGTGTACTCTACTACCACTACCAGCCTAGTGTACTCTACTACCACTGTCAGCCTAGTGCCCTCTTCTACCAGCCTAGTGTCCTCTTCTACCAGCCTAGTGTAATCTACTTCCAGCCTAGTGTACTCTACTTCCAGCCTAGTGTACTCTACTTCCAGCCTAGTGTACTCTACTTCCAGCCTAGTGTACTCTACTACCAGCCTGGTGTACTCTACTACCAGCCTAGTGTACTCTACTTCCAGCCTAGTGTACTCTACTTCCAGCCTAGTGTACTCTACTTCCAGCCTAGTGTACTCTACTTCCAGCCTAGTGTACTCTACTTCCAGCCTAGTGTACTCTACTACCAGCCTGGTGTACTCTACTACCAGCCTAGTGTACTCTACTTCCAGCCTAGTGTACTCTACTTCCAGCCTAGTGTACTCTACTACCAGCCTGGTGTACTCTACTACCAGCCTAGTGTACTCTACTTCCAGCCTAGTGTACTCTACTACCAGCCAAGTGTACTCTACTACCAGCCTAGTGTACTCTACTACCAGCCTAGTGTACTCTACTACCACTACCAGCCTAGTGTACTCTACTACCACTGTCAGCCTAGTGCCCTCTTCTACCAGCCTAGTGTACTCTACTACCAGCCTAGTGTACACTACTACCAGCCTAGTGTACTCTACTACCAGCCTAGTGTACTCTACTTCCAGCCTAGTGTACTCTACTACCACTGCCAGCCTAGTGTCCTCTTCTGCCAGCCTAGTGTACTCTACTACCAGCCTAGTGTACTCTACTTCCAGCCTAGTGTACTCTACTACCACTGCCAGCCTAGTGTACTCTACTACCAGCCTATTGTACTCTTCTACCAGCCTGGTGTACTCTACTACCACTGCCAGCCTAGTGTACACTTCTGCCAGCCTATTGTACACTACTACCAGCCTAGTGTACTGTACTACCACTGCCAGCCTTGTGTCCTCTTCCACCAGCCTTGTGTCCTCTTCTACCAGCTTAGTGTACTCTACTACCAGCCTAGTGTACTCTACTACCAGCCTAGTGTACTCTACTGCCAGCCTAGTGTACTCTACTGCCAGCCTAGTGTACTCTACTGCCAGCCTAGTGTACACTTCTGCCAGCCTAGTGTACTCTACTACCAGCCTAGTGTACTCTACTACCAGCATAGTGTCCTCGACTACCAGCCTAGTCTCCTCTTCTACCAGCCTAGTGTACTCTAGTACCACTACCAGCCCAGATTCATCTACTACCAGCCTAGTGTACTCTACTACCACTGCCAGCCTAGTCTCCTCTTCTACCAGCCTAGTCTACTCTTCTACGAGCCTAGTGTACTCTTCTGCCAGCCGAGTGTACTATTCTCCCATTGCCAGCCTAGTGTACCGTTCAGATTCTCTATTTATACACACTATTTTATCTCAGACCTGCTACTGTGGGTGTCTTTATCCCAGACCTGCTACTGTGGGTGTCTTCATGACAGACCTGCTACTGTGGGTGTCTTCATGATTGACCTGCTACTGTGGGTGTCTTCATGACAGACCTGCTACTGTGGGTGTCTTCATGACAGACCTGCTACTGTGGGTGTCTTCATGACAGACCTGCTACTGTGGGTGTCTTCATGACAGACCTGGTACTGTGGGTGTCTTCATGACAGACCTGCTACTGTGGGTGTCTTCATGACAGACCTGCTACTGTGGGTGTCTTAATGACAGACCTGCTACTGTGGGTGTCTTCATGACAGACCTGCTACTGTGGGTGTCTTTATGATTGACCTGCTACTGTGGGTGTCTTCATGACAGACCTGCTACTGTGGGTGTCTTCATGACAGACCTGCTACTGTGGGTGTCTTAATGACAGACCTGCTACTGTGGGTGTCTTCATGACAGACCTGCTACTGTGGGTGTCTTTATGATTGACCTGCTACTGTGGGTGTCTTCATGACAGACTTGCTACTGTGGGTGTCTTAATGACAGACCTGCTACTGTGGGTGTCTTTATCCCAGACCTGCTACTGTGGGTGTCTTTGTCTCAGACCTGCTACTGTGGGTTTCTTTATGACAGACCTGCTACTGTGGGTGTCTTTATGACAGACCTGCTACTGTGGGTGTCTTCATGACAGACCTGCTACTGTGGGTGTCTTCATGATTGACCTGCTACTGTGGGTGTCTTCATGACAGACCTGCTACTGTGGCTACTGTGGGTGTCTTCATGACAGACCTGCTGTCTTCATGACAGACCTGCTACTGTGGGTGTCTTCATGACAGACCTGCTACTGTGGGTGTCTTCATGACAGACCTGGTACTGTGGGTGTCTTCATGACAGACCTGCTACTGTGGGTGTCTTCATGACAGACCTGCTACTGTGGGTGTCTTAATGACAGACCTGCTACTGTGGGTGTCTTCATGACAGACCTGCTACTGTGGGTGTCTTTATGATTGACCTGCTACTGTGGGTGTCTTCATGACAGACCTGCTACTGTGGGTGTCTTCATGACAGACCTGCTACTGTGGGTGTCTTAATGACAGACCTGCTACTGTGGGTGTCTTCATGACAGACCTGCTACTGTGGGTGTCTTTATGATTGACCTGCTACTGTGGGTGTCTTCATGACAGACTTGCTACTGTGGGTGTCTTAATGACAGACCTGCTACTGTGGGTGTCTTTATCCCAGACCTGCTACTGTGGGTGTCTTTGTCTCAGACCTGCTACTGTGGGTTTCTTTATGACAGACCTGCTACTGTGGGTGTCTTTATGACAGACCTGCTACTGTGGGTGTCTTAATGACAGACCTGCTACTGTGGGTTTCTTTATGACAGACCTGCTACTGTGGGTGTCTTTATGACAGACCTGCTACTGTGGGTGTCTTTATGACAGACCTGCTCCTGTGGGTGTCTTTATGACAGACCTGCTACTGTGGGTGTCTTTATGACAGACCTGCTACTGTGGGTGTCTTTGTCTCAGACCTGCTACTGTGGGTGTCTTAATGACAGACCTGCTACTGTGGGTGTCTTCATGACAGACTTGCTACTGTGGGTGTCTTTATCTCAGACCTGCTACTGTGGGTGTCTTTATGACAGACCTGCTACTGTGGGTGTCTTTTTGACAGACCTGCTACTGTGGGTGTCTTCATGACAGACCTGCTACTGTGGGTGTCTTCATGACAGACCTGCTACTGTGGGTGTCTTCATGACAGACCTGCTACTGTGGGTGTCTTCATGACAGACCTGCTACTGTGGGTGTCTTTATGACAGACCTGCTACTGTGGGTGTCTTTATCCCAGACCCGCTACTGTGGGTGTCTTTATCCCAGACCTGCTACTGTGGTTGTCTTTATCTCAGACCTGCTACTGTGGGTGTGTTTATGACAGACCTTCTACTGTTTGTGTCTTTATGACAGACCTGCTACTGTGGGTGTCTTTATGACAGACCTGCTACTGTGGGTGTCTTTATGACAGACCTGCTACTGTGGGTGTCTTTATGACAGACCTGCTACTGTGGGTGTCTTTATGACAGACCTGCTACTGTGGGTGTCTTTATGACAGACCTGCTACTGTGGGTGTCTTTATGACAGACCTGCTACTGTGGGTGTCTTTATGACAGACCTGCTACTGTGGGTGTCTTTATCCCAGACCCGCTACTGTGGGTGTCTTTATCCCAGACCTGATACTGTGGGTGTCTTTATCTCAGACCTGATACTGTGGGTGTCTTTATCTCAGACCTGCTACGGTCGCATCTACACTTCGGTCCGCAGGTAGCATAACTTTTCATTACATTTTCATTACATTTCATTATAGTACAACGGTTTGATTTGTCTAATCTTAGCTAGCTACATAGCTGTCTTTGTATCAATGATAATTGCGTAATTAACGTATTTCGTCGTCCTAACGTAGTCTACACTGTTATCTGCCCAGCAGCTAGCTACGTCTACCGTCTACTAGCACTGTAGAAACTATTACACTCAACTGAACGACTCGATTAGTGTAGTGTTGTCTTTGCTGTCTTCGTATCCAAGATAATTGTGTAGTTTAGAGTGTGTAGACTTAGAGTGATTATCTTAATTTACCGAGGTTAGCTAGCCAGCTATTTGTCGTCCTTAACGTAAGAGATACTGCTAGCTAGCTAGCTAGCCAACAGCTATCCAACGTCTACCGAATTAACTTCAACAATCCGGTCAACATTCCGCTTCGCTCCACAGGTAGTATCACATTTTCATTTCACTTCATTACAGTACAACGGTTTGATTTGCTTGATCGTAGCTAGCTAGCTACATAGCCGTCTTTGTATCTAAGACAATTGTGTAGTCTAGAGCGATTTTCTAGGTTAGCTAGCCAGCTATTGTCGTTCTTTTAACGTAACGTAACGTAATCAACACTGCTAGCTAGCCAGCTAGCCCCCGAATAGCAGCACTGTAGAAACTATTACACTCGACGGAGCGACTTGATTAGTGTAGTGTCAACAACGCAGCCACTGCCAGCTAGCCTACTCCAGCAGTACTGTATCATTTCAATCATTTTAGTCAATAAGATTCTTGCTACGTAAGCTTAACTTTCTGAACATTCGAGACGTGTAGTCCACTTGTCATTCCAATCTCCTTTGCATTAGCGTAGCCTCTTCTGTAGCCTGTCAACTATGTGTCTATCTATCCCTGTTCTCTCCTCTCTGCACAGACCATACAAACGCTCCACACCGCGTGGCGCGCGGCCACCTAATCTGGTGGTCCCAGCGCGCACGACCCACGTGGAGTTCCAGGTCTCCGGTAGCCTCTGGAACTGCCGATCTGCGGCCAACAAGGCAGAGTTCATCTCAGCCTATGCCTCCCTCCAGTCCTCGACTTCTTGGCACTGACGGAAACATGGATCACCACAGATAACACTGCTACTCCCACTGCTCTCTCTTCGTCCGCCCACGTGTTCTCGCACACCCCGAGAGCTTCTGGTCAGCGGGGTGGTGGCACCGGGATCCTCATCTCTCCCAAGTGGTCATTCTCTCTTTCTCCCCTTACCCATCTGTCTATCGCCTCCTTTGAATTCCATGCTGTCACAGTTACCAGCCCTTTCAAGCTTAACATCCTTATCATTTATCGCCCTCCAGGTTCCCTCGGAGAGTTCATCAATGAGCTTGATGCCTTGATAAGCTCCTTTCCTGAGGACGGCTCACCTCTCACAGTCCTGGGCGACTTTAACCTCCCCACGTCTACCTTTGACTCATTCCTCTCTGCCTCCTTCTTTCCACTCCTCTCCTCTTTTGACCTCACCCTCTCACCTTCCCCCCTACTCACAAGGCAGGCAATACGCTCGACCTCATCTTTACTAGATGCTGTTCTTCCACTAACCTCATTGCAACTCCCTCCAAGTCTCCGACCACTACCTTGTATCCTTTTCCCTCTCGCTCTCATCCAACACTTCCCACACTGCCCCTACTCGGATGGTATCGCGCCGTCCCAACCTTCGCTCTCTCTCCCCCGCTACTCTCTCCTCTTCCATCCTATCATCTCTTCCCTCTGCTCAAACCTTCTCCAACCTATCTCCTGATTCTGCCTCCTCAACCCTCCTCTCTTCCCTTTCTGCATCCTTTGACTCTCTATGTCCCCTATCCTCCAGGCCGGCTCGGTCCTCCCCTCCCGCTCCGTGGCTCGACGACTCATTGCGAGCTCACAGAACAGTGCTCCGGGCAGCCGAGCGGAAATGGAGGAAAACTCGCCTCCCTGCGGACCTGGCATCCTTTCACTCCCTCCTCTCTACATTTTCCTCCTCTGTCTCTGCTGCTAAAGCCACTTTCTACCACTCTAAATTCCAAGCATCTGCCTCTAACCCTAGGAAGCTCTTTGCCACCTTCTCCTCCCTCCTGAATCCTCCTCCCCCCCCCCCTTCCCTCTCTGCAGATGACTTCGTCAACCATTTTGAAAAGAAGGTCGACGACATCCGATCCTCGTTTGCTAAGTCAAACGACACCGCTAGTTCTGCTCACACTGCCCTACCCTGTGCTCTGACCTCTTTCTCCCCTCTCTCTCCAGATGAAATCTCGCTTCTTGTGACGGCCGGCCGCCCAACAACCTGCCCGCTTGACCCTATCCCCTCCTCTCTTCTCCAGACCATTTCCGGAGACCTTCTCCCTTACCTCACCTCGCTCATCAACTCATCCCTGACCTCTGGCTATGTCCCTTCCGTCTTCAAGAGAGCGAGAGTTGCACCCCTTCTGAAAAAACCTACACTCGACCCCTCCGATGTCAACAACTACAGACCAGTATCCCTTCTTTCTTTTCTCTCAAACTCTTGAACGTGCCGTCCTTGGCCAGCTCTCCTGCTATCTCTCTCAGAATGACCTTCTTGATCCAAATCAGTCAGGTTTCAAGACTAGTCATTCAACTGAGACTGCTCTTCTCTGTATCACGGAGGCGCTCCGCACTGCTAAAGCTAACTCTCTCTCCTCTGCTCTCATCCTTCTAGACCTATCGGCTGCCTTCGATACTGTGAACCATCAGATCCTCCTCTCCACCCTCTCCGAGTTGGGCATCTCCGGCGCGGCCCACGCTTGGATTGCGTCCTACCTGACAGGTCGCTCCTACCAGGTGGCGTGGCGAGAATCTGTCTCCTCGCCACGCGCTCTCACCACTGGTGTCCCCCAGGGCTCTGTTCTAGGCCCTCTCCTATTCTCGCTATACACCAAGTCACTTGGCTCTGTCATAACCTCACATGGTCTCTCCTATCATTGCTATGCAGATGACACACAATTAATCTTCTCCTTTCCCCCTTCTGATGACCAGGTGGCGAATCGCATCTCTGCATGTCTGGCAGACATATCAGTGTGGATGACGGATCACCACCTCAAGCTGAACCTCGGCAAGACGGAGCTGCTCTTCCTCCCGGGGAAGGACTGCCCGTTCCATGATCTCGCCATCACGGTTGACACTCCATTGTGTCCTCCTCCCAGAGCGCTAAGAACCTTGGCGTGATCCTGGACAACACCCTGTCGTTCTCAACTAACATCATGGCGGTGGCCCGTTCCTGTAGGTTCATGCTCTACAACATCCGCAGAGTACGACCCTGCCTCACACAGGAAGCGGCGCAGGTCCTAATCCAGGCACTTGTCATCTCCCGTCTGGATTACTGCAACTCGCTGTTGGCTGGGCTCCCTGCCTGTGCCATTAAACCCCTACAACTCATCCAGAACGCCGCAGCCCGTCTGGTGTTCAACCTTCCCAAGTTCTCTCACGTCACCCCGCTCCTCCGCTCTCTCCACTGGCTTCCAGTTGAAGCTCGCATCCGCTACAAGACCATGGTGCTTGCCTACGGAGCTGTGAGGGGAACGGCACCGCAGTACCTCCAGGCTCTGATCAGGCCCTACACCCAAACAAGGGCACTGCGTTCATCCACCTCTGGCCTGCTCGCCTCCCTACCACTGAGGAAGTACAGTTCCCGCTCAGCCCAGTCAAAACTGTTCGCTGCTCTGGCCCCCCAATGGTGGAACAAACTCCCTCACGACGCCAGGACAGCGGAGTCAATCACCACCTTCCGGAGACACCTGAAACCCCACCTCTTCAAGGAATACCTAGGATAGGATAAAGTAATCCTTCTCACCCCCCCTTAAATGATTTAGATGCACTATTGTAAAGTGGCTGTTCCACTGGATGTCAGAAGGTGAATTCACTAATTTGTAAGTCGCTCTGGATAAGAGCGTCTGCTAAATGACTTAAATGTAATGTAAATGTTTATCTCAGACCTGCTACTGTGGGTGTCTTTATCTCAGACCCGCTACTGTGGGTGTCTTTATCCCAGACCTGCTACTGTGGGTGTCTTTATGACAGACCTGCTACTGTGGGTGTCTTTATGACAGACCTGCTACTGTGGGTGTCTTAATGACAGACCTGCTACTGTGGGTGTCTTTATCTCAGACCTGCTACTGTGGGTGTCTTCATGACAGACCTGCTACTGTGGGTGTCTTTATGACAGACCTGCTACTGTGGGTGTATTTATGACAGACCTGCTACTGTGGGTGTCTTTATGACAGACCTGCTACTGTGGGTGTCTTAATGACAGACCTGCTACTGTGGGTGTCTTTGTCTCAGACCTGCTACTGTGGGTGTCTTTATCTCAGACCTGCTACTGTGGGTGTCTTTATCTCAGACCTGCTACTGTGGGTGTCTTCATGACAGACCTGCTACTGTGGGTGTCTTTATGACAGACCTGCTACTGTGGGTGTCTTCATGACAGACCTGCTACTGTGGGTGTCTTTGTCTCAGACCTGCTACTGTGGGTGTCTTCATGACAGACCTGCTACTGTGGGTGTCTTCATGACAGACCTGCTACTGTGGGTGTCTTTATGACAGACCTGCTACTGTGGGTGTCTTCATGACAGACCTGGTACTGTGGGTGTCTTCATGACAGACCTGCTACTGTGGGTGTCTTTATGACAGACCTGCTACTGTGGGTGTCTTTATGACAGACCTGCTACTGTGGGTGTCTTTATGACAGACCTGCTACTGTGGGTGTCTTCATGACAGACCTGGTACTGTGGGTGTCTTCATGACAGACCTGGTACTGTGGGTGTCTTCATGACAGACCTGGTACTGTGGGTGTCTTCATGACAGACCTGCTACTGTGGGTGTCTTCATGACAGACCTGCTACTGTGGGTGTCTTCATGACAGACCTGCTACTGTGGGTGTCTTTATGACAGACCTGCTACTGTGGGTGTCTTCATGACAGACCTGGTACTGTGGGTGTCTTCATGACAGACCTGCTACTGTGGGTGTCTTTATGACAGACCTGCTACTGTGGGTGTCTTTATCCCAGACCTGCTACTGTGGGTGTCTTTATGACAGACCTGCTACTGTGGGTGTCTTCATGACAGACCTGCTACTGTGGGTGTCTTCATGACAGACCTGCTACTGTGGGTGTCTTTGTCTCAGACCTGCTACTGTGGGTGTCTTTATGACAGACCTGCTCCTGTGGGTGTCTTTATGACAGACCTGCTACTGTGGGTGTCTTCATGACAGACCTGCTACTGTGGGTGTCTTCATGACAGACCTGCTACTGTGGGTGTCTTCATGACAGACCTGCTACTGTGGGTGTCTTCATGACAGACCTGCTACTGTGGTTGTCTTTATGACAGACCTGCTACTGTGGGTGTCTTTATCCCAGACCTGCTACTGTGGGTGTCTTCATGACAGACCTGCTACTGTGGGTGTCCTTATCCCAGACCTGCTACTGTGGGTGTCTTCATGACAGACCTGCTACTGTGGGTGTCTTTATCCCAGACCTGCTACTGTGGGTGTCTTCATGACAGACCTGCTACTGTGGGTGTCTTTATCCCAGACCTGCTACTGTGGGTGTCTTTATCCCAGACCTGCTACTGTGGGTGTCTTTGTCTCAGACCTGCTACTGTGGGTGTCTTCATGACAGACCTGCTACTGTGGGTGTCTTTATGACAGACTTGCTACTGTGGGTGTCTTCATGACAGACTTGCTACTGTGGGTGTCTTCATGACAGACCTGCTACTGTGGGTGTCCTCATGACAGACCTGCTACTGTGGGTGTCTTCATGACAGACTTGCTACTGTGGGTGTCTTCATGACAGACCTGCTACTGTGGGTGTCTTTATCTCAGACCTGCTACTGTGGGTGTCTTTATGACAGACCTGCTACTGTGGGTGTCTTTATCTCAGACCTGCTACTGTGGGTGTCTTTGTCTCAGACCTGCTACTGTGGGTGTCTTTATCCCAGACCTGCTACTGTGGGTGTCTTTATCCCAGACCTGATACTGTGGGTGTCTTTATGACAGACCTGCTGCTGTGGGTGTCTTTATGACAGACCTGCTACTGTGGGTGTCTTCATGACAGACCTGCTGCTGTGGGTGTCTTCATGACAGACCTGCTACTGTGGGTGTCTTTATGACAGACCTGCTACTGTGGGTGTCTTTGTCTCAGACCTGCTACTGTGGGTCACACAGACCAGATGACTGATGTGTAGTAGGGGTTAGAGGTTAACAAAGACTTCCATGTTCACAGACCTTTCATCCCTACACTTTACTTTATAATGACATCCCACTTTTGGTTTGGAGTCCTATTGTTTTAGTCCCTGGGAATGGTGTGTGTGTGTGTGTGTGTGTGTGTGTTGGGGGGGCCTGGTTGTGTGAGAACCGTCTGAGAGCTTGTGAAGTTTCTCGGGGAGGAGGACAAAGCGAGGAAGTTTAACTGCTATTGGTCATTGTGTCCAGTGCTTAGGTTGATAGACTGTATTCAGACTCCTAGTGATGTGGTCTCACCTCGCCTTGCACAGGCAGTCTTCCTCTTTCTTTGTTTGACTGCGCTTGCATGCCTCAATGTCTTTGTTTGCATGATGTGTGTGTGTCTGAGGGTGTGTGTGTGTGTGTGTGTGTGTGTGTGTGTGTGTGTGTGACTAATTTTCAGAGGAGTTGAGGTGTCTCACTTCTCTCACAGTCTCCCAGACACTTTCTCTCTGAGTGTGTGTTGGGTGTGTGTGTTGACGTTTCTCACCTCTCCTCTGTCTGAGTGATGTGAAGGAAATGACCCAATGCTCCATCAATCACACTGAACTATTGGTGCCACATCAAGGCTCATATGTTCAGTAGTTCACCAGTTTTCCCACACTCCTCTCTCCCTCGCTCTCTTATCTCTCTCTTTTCCCACACTCCTCTCTCCCTCGCTCTCTTATCTCTCTCTTTTCCCCACCCTCTCTCGCTCTCTCCCACCCTTTGTTCCTTTTCAACTCTTTCTCCCTCTGCCACCTTCTCACCCCTTCCCCTCTCCAAACCCCCTCTCTCTCCGTGTCTCAACCTCCCTCTCCTAACCTCCCTCCATCCCTCTCCCTCTCCTACTGTCCCTCTCTCTCTCCGTGTCTCAACCTCCCTCTCCGACCCTCCCTCGGTCCCTCTCTCTCTCCGTGTCTCAACCTCCCTCTCCTACCCTCCCTCTGTCCCCCTCTCTCTCCATGTCTCAACCTCCCTCTCCTACACTCCCTCTGTCCCCCTCTCTCTCCATGTCTCAACCTCCCTCTCCTACACTCCCTCTGTCCCCCTCTCTCTCCATGTCTCAACCTCCCTCTCCTACCCTCCCTCCAAACCCCCTCTCTCTCCGTGTCTCAACCTCCCTCTCCTAACCTCCTCCGTCCCTCTCTCTCCGTGTTTCAACCTCCCTCTCCTACTGTCCCTCTCTCTCTCCGTGTCTCAACCTCCCTCTCCTACCCTCCCTGTCCCTCTCTCTCTCCGTGTCTCAACCTCCCTCTCCTACCCTCCCTCCGTCCCCTCTCTCTCTCCGTGTCTCAACCTCCCTCTCCTACTGTCCCTCTCTCTCTCTGTGTCTCAACCTCCCTCTCCTACTGTCCCTCTCTCTCTCCGTGTCTCAACCTCCCTCTCCTACCCTCCCTCGCTCCCTCTCTCTCTCCGTGTCTCAACCTCCCTCTCCTACCCTCCCTCCGTCCCTCTCTCTCTCTCCGTGTCTCAACCTCCCTCTCCTTACCTCCCTCCGTCCCTCTCTCTCTCCGTGTCTCAACCTCCCTCTCCTAACCTCCCTCTGTCCCTCTCTCTCTCCGTGTCTCAACCTCCCTCTACTACCGTCCCTCTCTCTCTCCGTGTCTCAACCTCCCTCTCCTACCCTCCCTCGGCCCCTCTCTCTCTCCGTGTCTCAACCTCCCTCTCCTACCCTCCCTCCGTCCCTCTCTCTCCGTGTGTCAACCTCCCTCTCCTACCCTCCCTCCGTCCCTCTCTCTCCGTGTCTCAACCTCCCTCTCCTACTCTCCCCCGTCCCCCTCTCTCTCCGTGTCTCAACCTCCCTCTCCTACCCTCCCTCCGTCCCCCTCTCTCTCCGTGTCTCAACCTCCCTCTCCTACCCTGTCCCCCTCTCTCTCCGTGTCTCAACCTCCCTCTCCTACCCTCCCTCCGTCCCCTCTCTCTCTCCGTGTCTCAACATCCCTTTCCTACCCTCCCTCCGTCCCTCTCTCTCCATTTCTCAACCTCCCTCTCCTACCCTCCCTCTATCCCCCTCTCTCTCCGTGTCTCAACCTCCCTCTCCTAACCTCCCTCCGTCCCTCTCTCTCCGTGTCTCAACCTCCCTCTCCTAACCTCCCTCCGTCCCTCTCTCTCCGTGTCTCAACCTCCCTCTCCTACCCTCCCTCCGTCCCCCTCTCTCTCCGTGTCTCAACCTCCCTCTCCTACCCTCCCTCCGTCCCCCTCTCTCTCCGTGTCTCAACCTCCCTCTCCTACCCTCCCTCCGTCCCCTCTCTCCGTGTCTCAACCTCCCTCTCCTACCCTCCCTCCGTCCCTCTCTCTCCGTGTCTCAACCTCCCTCTCCTACCCTCCCTCCGTCCCTCTCTCTCTCCGTGTCTCAACATCCCTTTCCTACCCTCCCTCCCTCCGTCCCTCTCTCCGTGTCTCAACCTCCCTCTCCTACCCTCCCTCTCTCCCCCTCTCTCTCCGTGTCTCAACCTCCCTCTCCTAACCTCCCTCCGTCCCTCTCTCTCTCCGTGTCTCAACCTCCCTCTCCTACCCTCCCTCCGTCCCCCTCTCTCTCCGTGTCTCAACCTCCCTCTCCTACCCTCCCTCCGTCCCTCTCTCTCCGTGTCTCAACCTCCCTCTCCTACCCTCCCTCTGTCCCTCTCTCTCCGTGTCTCAACCTCCCTCTCCTACCCTCCCTCCGTCCCTCTCTCTCTCCGTGTCTCAACATCCCTTTCCTACCCTCCCTCCCTCCGTCCCTCTTTCTCCATTTCTCAACCTCCCTCTCCTACCCTCCCTCTATCCCCCTCTCTCTCCGTGTCTCAACCTCCCTCTCCTAACCTCCCTCCGTCCCTCTCTCTCTCCGTGTCTCAACCTCCCTCTCCTACCCTCCCTGTCCCCCTCTCTCTCCGTGTCTCAAGCTCCCTCTCCTACCCTCCCTCCGTCCCCCTCTCTCTCCGTGTCTCAACCTCCCTCTCCTACCCTCCCTCCGTCCCCCTCTCTCTCCGTGTCTCAACCTCCCTCTCCTACCCTCCCTCCGTCCCTCTCTCTCCGTGTCTCAACCTCCCTCTCCTACCCTCCCTCCGTCCCTCTCTCTCTCCGTGTCTCAACATCCCTTTCCTACCCTCCCTCCCTCCGTCCCTCTTTCTCCATTTCTCAACCTCCCTCTCCTACCCTCCCTCCGTCCCCCTCTCTCTCCGTGTCTCAACCTCCCTCTCCTAACCTCCCTCCGTCCCTCTCTCTCTCCGTGTCTCAACCTCCCTCTCCTACCCTCCCTCCGTCCCTCTCTCTCCGTGTCTCAACCTCCCTCTCCTACCCTCCCTCTGTCCCCCTCTCTCTCCATGTCTCAACCTCCCTCTCCTACACTCCCTCTGTCCCCCTCTCTCTCCATGTCTCAACCTCCCTCTCCTACCCTCCCTCCAAACCCCTCTCTCTCCGTGTCTCAACCTCCCTCTCCTAACCTCCCTCCGTCCCTCTCTCTCTCCGTGTTTCAACCTCCCTCTCCTACTGTCCCTCTCTCTCTCCGTGTCTCAACCTCCCTCTCCTACCCTCCCTCGGTCCCTCTCTCTCTCCGTGTCTCAACCTCCCTCTCCTACCCTCCCTCCGTCCCTCTCTCTCTCCGTGTCTCAACCTCCCTCTCCTACTGTCCCTCTCTCTCTCTGTGTCTCAACCTCCCTCTCCTACTGTCCTCTCTCTCTCCGTGTCTCAACCTCCCTCCTACCCTCCCTCGCTCCCTCTCTCTCTCCGTGTCTCAACCTCCCTCTCCTGCCCTCCCTCCGTCCCCCTCTCTCTCTCCGTGTCTCAACCTCCCTCTCCCTTACCTCCCTCCGTCCCCTCTCTCTCCGTGTCTCAACCTCCCTCTCCTAACCTCCCTCTGTCCCTCTCTCTCTCCGTGTCTCAACCTCCCTCTACTACCGTCCCTCTCTCTCTCCGTGTCTCAACCTCCCTCTCCTACCCTCCCTCGGTCCCTCTCTCTCTCCGTGTCTCAACCTCCCTCTCCTACCCTCCCTCCGTCCCTCTCTCTCCGTGTCTCAACCTCCCCTCTCCTACCCTCCCTCCGTCCCTCTCTCTCCGTGTCTCAACCTCCCTCTCCTACTCTCCCCCCGTCCCCCTCTCTCTCCGTGTCTCAACCTCCCTCTCCTACCCTCCCTCCAAACCCCCTCTCTCTCCGTGTCTCAACCTCCCTCTCCTACCCTCCCTCCGTCCCTCTCTCTCTCCGTGTCTCAACCTCCCTCTCCTACCCTCCCTCCGTCCCTCTCTCTCCGTGTCTCAACCTCCCTCTCCTACCCTCCCTCCGTCCCTCTCTCTCTCCGTGTCTCAACCTCCCTCTCCTACCCTCCCTCCCTCCGTCCCTCTCTCTCCATTTCTCAACCTCCCTCTCCTACCCTCCCTCTATCCCCCTCTCTCTCCGTGTCTCAACCTCCCTCTCCTAACCTCCCTCCGTCCCTCTCTCTCCGTGTCTCAACCTCCCTCTCCTACCCTCCCTCCGTCCCTCTCTCTCCGTGTCTCAACCTCCCTCTCCTACCCTCCCTCCGTCCCCCTCTCTCTCCGTGTCTCAACCTCCCTCTCCTACCCTCCCTCCGTCCCCCTCTCTCTCCGTGTCTCAACCTCCCTCTCCTACCCTCCCTCCGTCCCTCTCTCTCCGTGTCTCAACCTCCCTCTCCTACCCTCCCCCTCCGTCCCTCTCTCTCTCCGTGTCTCAACCTCCCTCTCCTACCCTCCCTCCGTCCCTCTCTCTCTCCGTGTCTCAACATCCCTTTCCTACCCTCCCTCCCTCCGTCCCTCTCTCCGTGTCTCAACCTCCCTCTCCTACCCTCCCTCTATCCCCCTCTCTCTCCGTGTCTCAACCTCCCTCTCCTACCCTCCCTCCGTCCCTCTCTCTCTCTCCGTGTCTCAACCTCCCCCTCTCCTACCCTCCCTCCGTCCCCCTCTCTCTCCGTGTCTCAACCTCCCTCTCCTACCCTCCCTCCGTCCCTCTCTCTCCGTGTCTCAACCTCCCTCTCCTACCCTCCCTCCGTCCCTCTCTCTCTCCGTGTCTCAACCTCCCTCTCCTACCCTCCCTCCGTCCCTCTCTCTCTCCGTGTCTCAACATCCCTTTCCTACCCTCCCTCCCTCCGTCCCTCTTTCTCCATTTCTCAACCTCCCTCTCCTACCCCCTCCCTCTATCCCCCTCTCTCTCCGTGTCTCAACCTCCCTCTCCTAACCTCCCTCCGTCCCTCTCTCTCTCCGTGTCTCAACCTCCCCCCTCCTACCCTCCCTCCATCCCCCTCTCTCTCCGTGTCTCAACCTCCCTCTCCTACCCTCCCTCCGTCCCCCTCTCTCTCCGTGTCTCAACCTCCCTCTCCTACCCTCCCTCCGTCCCCCTCTCTCTCCGTGTCTCAACCTCCCTCTCCTACCCTCCCTCCGTCCCTCTCTCTCCGTGTCTCAACCTCCCTCTCCTACCCTCCCTCCGTCCCTCTCTCTCTCCGTGTCTCAACATCCCTTTCCTACCCTCCCTCCCTCCGTCCCTCTTTCTCCATTTCTCAACCTCCCTCTCCTACCCTCCCTCTATCCCCTCTCTCTCCGTGTCTCAACCTCCCTCTCCTAACCTCCCTCCGTCCCTCCCTCTCTCCGTGTCTCAACCTCCCTCTCCTACCCCCTCCCTCCGTCCCTCTCTCTCCGTGTCTCAACCTCCCTCTCCTACCCTCCCTCCGTCCCTCTCTCTCCGTGTCTCAACCTCCCTCTCCTACCCTCCCTCCGTCCCTCTCTCTCTCCGTGTCTCAACATCCCTTTCCTACCCTCCCTCCCTCCGTCCCTCTTTCTCCATTTCTCAACCTCCCTCTCCTACCCTCCCTCTATCCCCCTCTCTCTCCGTGTCTCAACCTCCCTCTCCTAACCTCCCTCCGTCCCCTCTCTCTCCGTGTCTCAACCTCCCTCTCCTACCCTCCCTCCATCCCCCTCTCTCTCCGTGTCTCAACCTCCCTCTCCTACCCTCCCTCCAAACCCCCTCTCTCTCCGTGTCTCAACCTCCCTTTCCAACCCTCCCCTCCCTCCTCCTCTCTCTCCATTTCTCAACCTCCCTCTCCTACCCTCCCTCCGTCCCCCTCTCTCTCTCCGTGTCTCAACCTCCCTCTCCTACCCTCCCTCCATCCCCCTCTCTCTCTCTGTCTCAACCTTCCTCTCCTACCCTCCCTCCGTCCCTCTCTCTCGACGTGTCTCAACCTCCCTCTCCTACCCTCCCTCCGTCCCTCTCTCTCTGTCTCAACCTTCCTCTCCTACCCTCCCCTCCCTCCGTCCGTCCGTCCCTCTCTCTCTGTCTCAACCTTCCTCTCCTACCTCCCTCCGTCCCTCTCTCTCTCCGTGTCTCAACCTCCCTCTCCTACCCTCCCTCCATCCCTCTCTCTGAAATCGTAGTCCCACGCAATTTTCATTATACACACCCGATGAGTAGTATTTGTATGAGCATTGCGTGAGCTACCGACCAATATCGGCCAACACATCTAGTCATGAGAATCTTAAGGAATCAAGCCCGGGTGAAAGAAAATAATGGCGTCAGTGGCTGGAGTCGATTATGTTGATGATAATGATGATTGACGGAAGAGTTTTGACCACAAATACAAATCTCGTTGAGCTTTGTTTGTTAAACATAAGGTTAGTCTCGTGGTCACCTCTTTATTGCTATTTCACTTAAAGGTCCAATACAGCTGTTTTTATCTCAATATCAAATAATTTCTGGTTGATTTATTGAGATTGTTTCGTTTTGACCATTTTAATTGAAAACAATGGTTTCTTAGCAAAGAGCACTTTCTCAAGCAGGAATTGTGCTACTCCGCTAGGAGTGGTTTTAGTTGGGGAGGGGAAAACTGAGAACTAGCTGTTAGATGGTAGAGAGGTTTGGAACTCTCTTTCCTAAAGCCGATTTAATGGTCAACGTGGACTCTGTATTGGCCGTGATACGGTGATACTGCCTCTGCAGAAGTCAGGGCATTCTTACACTTTATGGAGCAGAGCAGACCTGTTGTGAGTTTGTGTTTGTACAGGTTTTTACAGCCCCCACCTAGCGTCAACCAATCATTCCAATACAGAGCTACTGTCACGACTTCCACTGAAGGTGGCTCCTCTTAGAAAGACTCTAGAGCATTCATGAAGCACTTCATAAGGCTAAATAACGCATTTATAAGCAAATTCATATGATATGAACAGGTCCTTTCACCAGTGGAACATTCCAGATGCCAAGGTCAGGCTGAGAAATATTCCCCTGTTGTCTGTCTGCCACTCAGCCAGCCAGTCAGCCAGTCAGTCAGTCAGTCAGTCAGCCAGTCAGTCAGTCAGCCAGTCAGCCAGTCAGTCAGCCAGTCAGCCAGTCAGTCAGCCAGTCAGCCAGTCAGCCAGTCAGCCAGCCAGTCAGCCAGTCAGCCCAGTCAGTCAGTCAGTCAGCCAGTCAGCCAGTCAGCCAGTCAGCCAGTCAGCCAGTCAGCCAGCCAGTCAGTCAGTCATTCAGTCAGTCATTCAGCCAGTCATTCAGTCAGTCATTCAGTCAGCCAGTCAGCCAGTCAGCCAGCCAGTCAGCCAGTCAGTCAGCCAGTCAGCCAGTCAGTCATTCAGCCAGTCAGCCAGTCAGCCAGTCAGTCAGCCAGTCAGTCAGTCAGCCAGTCAGCCATTCAGCCAGTCAGTCAGTCAGATAGATGTAATCAGAACAGGCAGGCTAAATCAGTAGTTCACAATATTTTACGGTTCCTGTTTCATCAACAGAATGTTGCTCTTCCCCTAGTACCCCTGAATTACCCCCTCATGTGTATTTTACCAGTAGGCCTATGGTCTCATGAGTTTTCTCATGTATCCCCAGGGGTCCTCGTTCCTCTGTTTGGGAACCACTGGGCTAAATGACTGGTCTCTCACAATAGCTTCTGTTTTCTGTTTATTGTTAGCTGTGGGAGCCTTCACTGTGGCTAAGGTAGGTGTGTGTGTGTGTGTGTGTGTGTGTGTGTGTGTGTGTGTGTGAAACAGTGCCCCCTTGAACTTTGCTTTGCCACATTTCAGGCTTCAAACATAAAGATATAAAACTGTATTTTCTTGTGAAGAATCCACAAAATAAACATGAAGTGGAAAACATTTATTGGATATTTCCTTTTTTAACAAATCAAAAACTGAGAAATTGGGCGGCAAAATTACAAAATACAGTTTTATATCTTTGTTTGAAGCCTGAAATGTGGCAGCACTCACCACAGCACTCGTTTGTGTGTGTGTGAAAGTGTTTTTGCTTTCCTGTCCCTTCAAAGAATCTCTCCAGAAAATAAACATGCAGGAAACATCCCTTCTGATAGAGGGACGACTCACCACAGCACTCACCACAGCCCTCACCACAGCACTCACCACAGCCCTCACCACAGCCCTCACCACAGCACTCACCCACACACTCACCACAGCCCTCACCACAGCCCTCACCACAGCCCTCACCACAGCCCTCACCACAGCACTCACCACAGCACTCACCACAGCACTCACCACAGCACTCACCACAGCCCTCACCACAGCACTCACCACAGCCCTCACCATAGCACTCACCACAGCCCTCACCACAGCCCTCACCACAGCACTCACCACAGCACTCACCACAGCACTCACCACAGCCCTCACCACAGCACTCACCACAGCACTCACCACGACACACTCACCACGACACACTCACCACACGCACTCACCATAGCACTCACCACAGCACTCACCACAGCACTCACCACAGCACTCACCACAGCACTCACCACAGCCCTCACCACAGCCCTCACCACAGCCCTCACCACAGCACTCACCACAGCCCTCACCACAGCCCTCACCACAGCCCTCACCACAGCCCTCACCACAGCACTCACCACAGCACTCACCACAGCACTCACCACGACACACTCACCATAGCACTCACCATAGCACTCACCATAGCACTCACCACGACACTCACCATCACCACAGCACTCACCATAGCACTCACCACAGCACTCACCACAGCACTCACCACAGCACTCACCACAGCAGTACACCATTAAGGCGTCCTGATGCTTCCCACTCGAAACGGTCAGTTCATGCATATATTATCACATTTTGTGACGTTTTTGTTCATTTTTTTCTTCAGCTGTGCAGTTTTTTTTCTCTGTCTCTCTCTCTCTCTCTCTCTCTCTTGCTCTCTCTGTCTCTCTCTGTTTCTCTGTCTCGTTCTGTCTCTCTGTGTCTCTCTCTCTCTCTCTCTCTCTCTCTCTGTCTCTCTCTGTCTCTCTCTGTTTCTCTGTCTCGTTCTGTCTCTCTGTGTCTCTGTCTCTCTCTCTCTCTCTCTTGCTCTCTCTGTCTCTCTCTGTTTCTCTGTCTCGTTCTGTCTCTCTGTGTCTCTGTCTCTCTCTCTCTCTCTCTCTTGCTCTCTCTGTCTCTCTGTCTCTGTCTCGTTCTGTCTCTCTGTGTCTCTGTCTCTCTCTCTCTCTCTCTCTCTCTTGCTCTCTCTGTCTCTCTCTGTTTCTCTGTCTCGTTCTGTCTCTCTGTGTCTCTGTCTCTCTCTCTCTCTGTCTCTCTCTTGCTCTCTCTGTCTCTCTCTGTTTCTCTGTCTCGTTCTGTCTCTCTGTCTCTCTCTCTCTGTCTCTCTGTCTATCTCTTGCTCTCTCTGTCTCTCTCTGTTTCTCTGTCTCATTCTGTTTCTCTGTCTCATTCTGTCTCTCTGTCTCTCTCTGTCTCTCTCTCTGTCTCTCTGTCTCTCTCTCTCTCTCTCTGTCTCTCTCTGTTTCTCTGTCTCGTTCTGTCTCTCTGTCTCTCTCGCTCTCTCTCTCTCTCTCTCTCTCTCTGTCTCTCTCGCTCTCTCTGTGGTGGGACTCTAACCCACTCTCTGTCTCTCCTCTGATCAGACTGTGGTGGGACCCCTAACCTCTCTCTGTGTCTAATCCTCTGTCTCTCTAACCCACTGTGGTGGGACCATAACCCACTGTGGTGTCTCCCACTGATCAGACTGTGGTGGGACCATAACCCACTGTGGTGGGACCCTAACCCACTGTGGTGTGTCCCACTGATCAGACTGTGGTGGGACCCTAACCCACTGTGGTGGGACCCTAACCCACTGTGGTGGGACCCTAACCCACTGTGGTGGGACCCTAACCCACTGTGGTGTCTCCCACTGATCAGACTGTGGTGGGACCCTAACCCACTGTGGTGGGACCCTAACCCACTGTGGTGGGACCCTAACCCACTGTGGTGTGTCTCCCACTGATCAGACTGTGGTGGGACCCTAACCCACTGTGGTGGGACCCTAACCCACTGTGGTGTGTCCCACACTGATCAGACTGTGGTGGGAGCTGTAGACCGTTTAATCCCTCTTGTGGTAACACAGAGAACAGAGAGGAGTTCAGTCACTGTGTTCCATTGGCAGGAGTTCTCCGTCTTTAAACCCTAAACTGTGGTGGAGACCCTGTGCCATCAACATCATCAGCCCTCTCACCATAGGCTCATCCCTTACAACAGCATCATCACCCCTCACCATAGGCTCATCCCTTTAAACAGCATCATCACCCCTCACCGTGACTCATCCCTTAAACAGCATCGTCACCCCTCACCATAGGCTCATCCCTTAAACAGCATCATCACCCTCACCGTAGACTCATCCCTTAAACAGCATCGTCACTGTGGCATCGTCACCCCTCACCATAGGACCCTTAAACAGCATCATCACCCCTGTGGACTCATCCCTTACAACAGCATCATCACCCCTGACTCATCCCTTAAACACTGATCACCGAGTAAACAGGAAGAGGCTCATCCCTTACAACATCATTACCATAGGGCATCATCACCCCTCACCATAGACTCATCCCTTACAACAGCATCATCACCCTCACCATAGACTCATCCCTTACAACAGCATCATCACCCCTCACCATAGGCTCATCCCTTTAAACAACATCATCACCCCTAACCATAGGCTCATCCCTTTAAACAGCATCATCACCCCTCACCATAGACTCATCCCTTTAAACAGCATCATCACCCCTAACCATAGGCTCATCCCTTTAAACAGCATCATCACCCCTCACCGTAGGCTCATCCCTTTAAACAGCATCATCACCCCTCACCATAGGCTCATCCCTTAAAACAGCATCACGTCACCATAGGCTCATCCCTTTAAACAGCATCATCACCCTCACCATAGGCTCATCCCTTAAAACAGCATCATCACCCGTCACCATAGGCTCATCCCTTTAAACAGCATCATCACCTTAACCATAGGCTCATCCCTTACAACAGCATCATCACCCCTCACCATAGGCTCATCCCTTACAACAGCATCATCACCCCTCACCATAGGCTCATCCCTTACAACAGCATCATCACCCCTCACCATAGGCTCATCCCTTACAACAGCTCATCACCCTTCATCCCTTACAACAGCATCATCACCCCTCACCATAGGCTCATCCCTTAAACAGCATCATCACCCCTCACCATAGGCTCATCCCTTACAACAGCATCATCACCCCTCACCATAGGCTCATCCCTTACAACAGCATCATCACCCCTCACCATAGGCTCATCCCTTAAACAGCATCATCACCCCTCACCATAGGCTCATCCCTTAAACAGCATCATCACCCCTCACCATAGGCTCATCCCTTACAACAGCATCATCATATGGGCTCATCCCTTAAAACAGCATCATCACCCCTCACCATAGGCTCATCCCTTACAACAGCATCATCACCCCTAACCATAGACTCATCCCTTTAAACAGCATCATCACCCCTCACTATAGGCTCATCCCTTTCTGTCTGCTTCTCTCTTTTGGATCTTCTTTACAGTGATGAAAGAGAAAATTCAGTTTTCCTGACCACCGTCAACCATGGACCATCAAATCAAACTTTGTCACATGCGCCGTGTACAACGCTATGAGTGGGCACGTCTGTTTTCTCTCTATTCTCTTTCCCTCTCTTTTCTTTCCATCCTCTTTCCCGCTCTTCTCTTTCCCGCTCTTCTCTTTCCCGCTCTTCTCTTTCCCGCTCTTCTCTTTCCCCTCTTCTCTTTCCCTCTCTTCTCTTTCCCTCTCTTCTCTTTCCCTCTCTTCTCTTTCCCTCTCCTCTTTCCCTCTCTCCTCTTTCCTTCTCTTCTCTCTCTTCTCCTCTCTTTCCCACTCTCTTTCTTCCCTCTCTTCTCTTTCCCTCTCTTCTCTTTCCTCTTTTCTCTTTCCCTCTCCTCTTCCCTCTCTCCTCTTCCCTATCTTCTCTTCCCATCTCTTCCTTTCTCTCTCTTCTTTTCCCTCTCTTCTCTCTCCCTCTCCTTTCCTTCTCTTCCCTCTCTCCTCTTTCTCTCTTCTCTTTCCCTGTCTTCCACTCTTTTCTTTCATCTCTCTTCCTCTCTTTCTTTCCCTCTTCCTCTTCTCTTTCTCTTTCCTCTTTCCCTCTCTTCCCTCTATTCTCTTTCCTTCTCTTCCCCTCTCTACTCTTCCCCTCTCTTCTCTTTCCTCTCTTCTTTCTCTCTCCTCTTTCCCTCTATTCCCCTCTCTTCTTTCGCTCTCTCCTCTTTCCCTCTATTCCCTCTTCTCTTTCCCTCTCTTCCCCTCTCTTCTCTTCCTCTTATCTTTCCCTCTCTTCTTTCTCTCTCCTCTTCCCTCTCTTCTTTCTCTCTCCTCTTTCCCTCTCTTCTATTTCTTTTTCCCTCTCTTCCCATCTTCTCTTTCCCTCTCTTCCCTCTTCTCTTTCCTCTCTTCCCCCTCTTCTCTTCTCTGTCCCTCTCTTCTCTTCCTCTTCTCTTCCCTCTCTTCCTTCTTCTTTCTTTCCCTTCTCTTCCCTCTCTCTTTCCCTCTCTTCTCTCTCTTCCTCTTTCCTCTATTTCTCTCTCTCATCTTTCCCTCTCTTCTCTCTTCCCCTCTCTTCTCTTCCTCTCTTCCCTCTCTTCTCTTCCCCTCTTCTCTTTCACTCTCTTCTTCTCTTCTCTTTCCCTCTCTTCTTTCTATCTCCTCTTTCCCTCTCTTCTTTCCTCCTCTTTCCCTCTTATTTCTCTCTCTCCTCTTTCCTCTCTTCTTTCTCTCTTTCCTCTCTTCCCTCTCTTTTCTCTTTCTCTTCCTTCCCTCTCTTCTTTCTCGCTCTCCTCTTTCCCTCTCTTTCTCGCTCTCCTCTTTCTCTCTTTCCCTTTCTCTTATTTATCTCTCTTTCCCTCTCTTATTTATCTTTCTCCTCTTTCCCTCTCTTCCCATCTCTTCTTTCCCTCTCTTCTCTTTCCCTCTCTTATTTCTCTCTCTCCTCTTTCCCTCTCTTCCCATCTCTCTTCTTTCCCTCTCTTCCCATCTCTCTTCTTTCCCTCTCTTCCCATCTCTTCTTTCCCCTCTCTCTTCCATCTCTCCTCTTTCCCTCTCTTTCCCTCTCTTTCCATCTCTCTTTCCTCTCTTCCCATCTCTCTTCTTTCTCTCTCCTCTTTCCCTCTCTTATTTCTCTTCCCCTCTTTTCTCTTCCCTCTTTCCCTCTCTTCCCCTCTCTTCTCTCTTTCCCTCTCTTCTCTTCCCTCTCTTATTTCTCTCTCCTCTTCTCTCTCTTCTCTTTCCCTCTCTTCCTCTCCTCTTCTTCCCTCTCTTCTCTTTCTTCTCTTTCCCTCTCTCCTCTTTCCCTCTCTCCTCTTTCCCTCTCTCCTCTTTCCCTCTCTTCTCTTTCCCTCTCTTCCCCTCTCTTCTCTTTCCC
Source organism: Oncorhynchus masou masou (assembly GCF_036934945.1). NCBI lineage: Eukaryota > Metazoa > Chordata > Actinopteri > Salmoniformes > Salmonidae > Oncorhynchus > Oncorhynchus masou. Next base: position 38,811,527 of record NC_088230.1, read on the forward strand.
TCTCTTCTTTCTCTCTCTCATCTTTCCCTCTCATCCCCTCTCCTTCCCCCTCTCTTCTTTCTCTCTTCTCTTTGTCTCTCTTTCCCTTCCTCTCTTCTCTTTCTTCTCTTTCCCTCTCTTTCTTTCTCTTCTCTTGTATCCCTCTCTATTTTCTCCTCTCTCTTATTCATACCCTAGCAGTGAAAGGGGGATATACAGTAGGCCTATAATATTAATTAAATTAGGCGAGGAGTTGTAATCAGGCAGCAGGTCTAAGCTAATAGGTTAATTATCTGCCCCTGGCTGGGCGCAACAGCATTGTAATTGGGTCAGGGCTGGGTCAGGACCAGGCTCTGGTCCACAGGGATTGGATTACACCACCTGGATAGGAGAGGGGACAAAGGATGGAGGGGAGAGAGAGAAGGGAGGGAGGTAAGGAAGAGAGGGAGGTAGAAGGGAGGGAGGTAAGGAAGAGAGGGAGGTAGAAGGGAGGGAGGTAAGGAAGAGGGAGGTAAGTGTGAGGAAAAGAGACGGGGAGGTAGGGAGATAGGAGTGAGGGGAGGGAGAATGGAGAGAAGGAAGGATGGAGGTAGAAGGGAGGGAGGTAAGGAAGGAGATAGGAGGGAGGGAGAGAAGAGAGGGAATGGAGGGGAGGAGAGAATGGAGGAGGTAAGAAGAGAGAGAGATAGGAGGGAGGGGAGATTGAGTGAATGAGGAGAAGGGCATGATTTGGAAAGGGGTAAGGACTTGGCTAACGTGTCTGAAGAGGGTAGTGGGGATGGCGGTCAATGAGGAGGTGACATCACATTGCTTCTTGGTATATGGTATCCATAGTAACTTCAGTGTGTGTACAGACTATCCCAGTTTGGGTGGAGTGTACTTTCTCTGATTGCAACCATAAGATTAAGTGGCAATATCATTCTATCATTCTAAGAAAGATCATTCTATCATTCTAAGAATCGGCAGATCTGTTCTATGTGCTCTATTTCTATGCTTCCTGTTCTTCCGTTTCGTTTTTTTTTTGCGTCTTTAACTTTTGTTTTTGTACACAAGCTTCAAACAGCTGAAAATACAACATGTTTGGTTATGGAAAATATATTTCACAGCGGTTTAGATGGTACAATGATTCTCTAAACTGTACTTGTTTATTTTGTCACAGAAACTGAAATTAGGTGAACTATTAGAATTTTAGCAACCAGGAAATGGCGGAACGATTTTTGCATTGTGCAACTCTGTAATTTGGGAGAACTATCCCTTTAAGTCATCTGTCATCCATGTTTCCCTTTCCTGGCCCTCGCTTTCCTGGCCCTCGCTTTCCTGGCCCTCGCTTTCCTGGCCCTCGCTTTCCTGGCCTCGCTTTCCTGGTCCTCGCTTTCCTGGCCTCGCTTTCCTGGTCCTCGCTTTCCTGGTCCTCGCTTTCCTGGTCCTCGCTTTCCTGGTCCTCGCTTTCCTGGTCCTCGCTTTCCTGGTCCTCGCTTTCCTGGTCCTCGCTTTCCTGGACTCGTTTTCCTGGTCTCGCTTTCCTGGACTCGTTTTCTTTGGTCCCGATTGGCTACTTTTATTTTTAAGACTAACCAATCTTTTTGCATTATGCTGAAAACAGACTTATTCAGCTTATTCATCATGTCAAGCTATGAAGAAGGTAAACGACATTTAAACGACATCCTCCGTCATTTAAAAAAATATATATAAATCCCATTTTATTTGAATCCCTCTCCCTTTTTTAACAAATTATAGTTATGCCAATTGTGTATAAAATAACATATAATATCCATCTAGAGCTCAGAATGCCTGTGAGGACGGTGAGGTTAAGGGAAAGTGGCTGTTTGGAATGAGGTTGGAGGGCTCATTTTCTTCCAGTGTGGTGAGAGTGAAGTTGGAATGCTCACATGCTGTTTGCATGCCGTTGGAAAAGGTCAAACACAAAGCAGACAAAACATCTCCCTCATTTAGGCAATCAAGTTTCTCCTACTCTCCTTCTTTTAAAAACTTCTTGACGCACCCATCCCGTTAGCGGGATCATTTTCGTCAACCACTGCTGAATTGCAGAGCGCCAAATTCAAATTAAATTACTCAAAATATTTAATTTTCATGAAACCACAAGTGCAATATAGCAAAACACAGCTTAGCTTGTTATTAATCCACCTGGCGTGTCAGATTTCAAAAAAGATTTTCGGCAAAAACATACCAAGCGTTTATGTAAGGACATCTCTCTCAGCAGACAAAACATTACAAACAGCTAGCAGCCAAGTAGATTGGTCACGAAAGTCAGAAAAGCAATAAAATGAATCGCTTACCTTTGATGATCTTCGGATGTTTGCACCCACGAGACTCGCAGTTAGACAATAAATGTTCCTTTTGTTCCATAAAGATTATTTTTATATCCAAAATACCTCCATTTGGTTGGCGCGTTATGTTCAGAAATCCACAGGATCGAGCGGTCACGACGGGGTAGACAAATTCCAAATAGTATTCGTAAAGTTCGTAGAAACATGTCAAACGTTTTTTATAATCAATCCTCAGGTTGTTTTTACAATATATAATTGATAATATTTCAATCGATAATATTTCAACTGTATTGATGCTTTGCCTTTTTGATGGTTCATCGGAGGGCATAGCGGGATTCCTTATAAACTTCCGGGTTAGAGTCTTGCTCCTTGATAGCGGCAGCTCTAGCCTTTAGCTCAGTGAGGATGTTGCCTGTAATCCTTGGCTTCTGGTTAGGATATGTACGTACAGTCACTGTGGGGACGACATCATCGATGCGCTTATTGATGAAGCCATTGACTGAGGTGGTGTACTCCTCAATGCTATTTGAAGAATCCCGGAACATATTCCAGTCTGTGCGAGCAAAACAGTCCTATAGCTAAGCATTTGCCTCATCTGACCACTTTTTTATTGACCGAGTCACTGGTGCTTCCTGCTTTAAGTTTTGATTGTAAGCAGGAATCAGGAGGATAGAATTATGGCCAGATTTGCCAAATGGAGGGTGAGTGAGAGCTTTGTACGTGTCTCTGTGTGTTGAGTAAAGGTGGTCCATAGTTTTCTACCCTTTGATTGCACATTTAACTGATTTAAGTTTCCCTGCATTAAAGTCCCCGGCCACTAGGAGCACCACCTCTGGATGAGTCTTTTCCTGTTCTAGGTAGATACTTAGTGCTGGATCCTAGGTAGATACTTAGTGCTGGATCCTAGGTAGATACTTAGTGCTGGTTCCTAAGTAGATATTTTGTGCTGGATCCTAGATAGTGGATTAGTGCTGGATCCTAGGTAGTGGGTTAGTGCTGGATCCTAGGTAGTGGATTAGTGATGGATCCTAGGTAGATACTTAGTGCTGGTTCCTAAGTAGATATTTAGTGCTGGATCCTAGATAGTGGATTAGTGATGGATCCTAGGTAGTGGGTTAGTGCTGGTTCCTAAGTAGATACTTAGTGCTGGATCCTAGATAGTGGATAGTGCTGGATTCTGGAGTGGTTTAGTGCTGGTGATGGATCCTAGGTAGTGGGTTAGTGCTGGATCCTAGGTAGTGGATTAGTGATGGATCCTAGGTAGATACTTAGTGCTGGTTCCTAAGTAGATATTTAGTGCTGGATCCTAGATAGTGGATTAGTGATGGATCCTAGGTAGTGGGTTAGTGCTGGATCCTAGGTAGATACTTAATGCTGGATCCTAGGTAGATATTAGTGCTGGATCCTAGGTAGTGGATTAGTGATGGATCCTAGGTAGATACTTAGTGCTGATTCCTAAGTAGATACTTAGTGCTGGATCCTAGGTAGTGGATTAGTGCTGGATCCTAGGTAGATGGATTAGTGCTGGTTCCTAGGTAGATACTTAGTGCTGGATCCTAGGTAGTGGGTTAGTGCTGGATCCTAGGTAGATTAGTGCTGGATCCTAGGTAGTGGATTAGTGCTGGATCCTAGGTAGTGGATTAGTGATGGATCCTAGGTAGATACTTAGTGCTGGTTCCTAAGTAGATACTTAGTGCTGGATCCTAGGTAGTGGATTAGTGATGGATCCTAGGTAGTGGTTTAGTGCTGGATGCTAGGTAGTGGATTAGTGATGGATTCTAGGTAGATGGTTTAGTGCTGGATCCTAGATAGTGGATATTTAGTGCTGGATCCTAGGTAGTGGGTTAGTGCTGGATCCTAGGTAGTGGATTAGTGATGGATCCTAGGTAGTGGTTTAGTGATGGATCCTAGGTAGATACTTAGTGCTGGTTCCTAAGTAGATATTTAGTGCTGGATCCTAGATAGTGGATTAGTGCTGGATCCTAGTGGGTTAGTGCTGGTGGGTTAGTGCTGGATCCTAGATCCTAGTTAGTGGATTAGTGATGGATCCTAGGTAGATACTTAGTGCTGGTTCCTAAGTAGATATTTAGTGCTGGATCCTAGATAGTGGATTAGTGATGGATCCTAGGTAGTGGGTTAGTGCTGGTTCCTAGGTAGATACTTAGTGCTGGATCCTAGATAGTGGATTAGTGCTGGATCTAGGTAGTGGTTTATGGTGCTGAATCCTAGGTAGTGGATTAGTGATGGATCCTAGGTAGATACTTAGTGCTGGTTCCTGAAGTAGATACTTAGTGCTGGATCCTAGATAGTGGATTAATGATGCTGGGTCCTAGGTAGTGGGTTAGTGCTGGATCCTAGGTAGATGGTTTAGTGCTGGATCCTAGGTAGTGGATTAGTGCTGGATCCTAGGTAGTGGATTAGTGATGGATCCTAGGTAGATACTTAGTGCTGGTTCCTAAGTAGATACTTAGTGCTGGATCCTAGGTATTCCTTGAAGAGGTGGGGATTAGTGCTGGATCCTAGGTCCGCTGTCCTGGGTTGAGGGAGTTTGTTCCACCATTGGATCCAGTTTTGACTGGGCTAGCGGGATACTTCCTCAGTGGTGCCTGGATCCTAGGTTGTTTGGGTGATTCAGAGCCTGGATCCTAGGTAGTGGGTTAGTGCAGGATCCTAGGTAGTGGGTTAGTGAACACCAGGATCCTAGGTAGTGTGTTGGCACAGGCAGGGAGCCCAGCCAACGGTGATGGATCCTAGGTAGTGGATTAGTACTGGATCCTAGGTAGTGGATTAGGTGCTGGATCCTAGGTAGTGGGTTAGTGCTGGATCCTAGGGAGTGGGTTAGTGCTGGATCCTAGGTAGTGGGTTAGTGCTGGATCGGGCTAGGTGATGTGGGTTAGGGTGTGCAGGATCAAGGTTCTAGGTAGTGGAGTTAGTGCTGGATCCTAGGTAGTGGATTAGTGCTTGGATCCTAGGTGGTGGGTTACTGATATGTCTGCCAGATCCTAGGTAGTGGATTAGTGCTGGATCCTAGGTAGTGGTTTGTGCAGCGAGATCCTAGGTAGCCCTGGGGGGTTAGCGCGTGCTGACAGATCCTAGGAGCGACCTGTCAGGTAGGGTTAGTGATGGATCCTAGGTAGATCTGGGTTCACAGTGCTGGATCCTAGGTAGGTGGGTTAGTGCAGTGGATCCGTGATAGGTAGTTGACCAGTTAGTGATGGATCATTCTAGGTAGTGGATTAGTTTTGCAGGATCCTAGGTAGTGGGTTAGTGCAGGATCCAGCGGTAGGATGAGTTGATGGGTTAGTGCAGGATCCTAGGTAGTGGGTTAGTGCTGAGATTTCATCTGGAGAGGGAGAAAGAGGTCAGAGCACAAGGGCAGTGTGATCAGAACCAGCGGTGTCGTTTGATAGTGGATTAGTGCTGGATCCTAGGTAGTGGATTAGTGCAGGATTTTAGGTAGTGGGTTAGTGCAGGATCCTAGGTAGTGGATTAGTGCAGGATTTTAGGTAGTGGGTTAGTGCTGGATCCTAGGTAGTGGGTTAGTGCTGAATCCTAGGTAGTGGGTTAGTGCTGGATCCTAGGTAGTGGATTAGTGCTGGATCCTAGGTAGTGGGTTAGTGCTGGATCCTAGGTAGTGGATTAGTGCTGGATCCTAGGTTTAGTGGGTTGGTGCTGGATCCTAGGTAGTGGATTAGTGCTGGATCCTAGGTAGTGGGTTAGTGCTGGATCCTAGGTAGTGGATTAGTGCTGGATCCTAGGTAGTGGGTTAGTGCTGGATCCTAGGTAGATACTTAGTGCTGGATCCTAGGTAGTGGATTAGTGCAGGATTTTAGGTAGTGGGTTAGTGCAGGATCCTAGGTAGTGGATTAGTGCTGGATCCTAGGTAGTGGGTTAGTGCTGGATCCTAGGTAGTGGGTTAGTGCTGGATCCTAGGTAGTGGATTAGTGCTGGATCCTAGGTAGTGGATTAGTGCTGGATCCTAGGTAGTGGATTAGTGCTGGATCCTAGGTAGTGGGTTAGTGCAGGATCCTAGGTAGTGGATTAGTGCTGGATCCTAGGTAGTGGGTTAGTGTAGGATCCTAGGTAGAAACTGCTTTGGGTTAGTTTCCTAGGTAGTGGGTTAGTGCTGCATCCCAAACATCCTAATAGTTGTTAGTGTGATGGGGCTAGTACTGGATTCACAGTATAGTGCTGGATCCTAAAAACACTGCTGAGAGGCAGCCTGAACCTCCCCTTGGGGACCCCTAACCTATGCCTCACCTCTCAATCCCTGACCCCTGACTGATGGCCTTATGTTCCCTGACTCCGAGGGGTGACTTGGAGATCAGACCACCATCGTGTGACTGTCACAGGTGGACAGGAGACAAACATCCTCCTGACGACAATACTTCATTATCATCTAGCTGCAAGAGGACCAATTGGACTTTAACTGGGGTCAGATGAGAGATTACCCAGCCCATAGAGAGAGACAATGTGTTCTCTACGGGTTGGTGTGTTGGTCTATTTAACTCTGTGACCCTCGACCCGCAACCCAATCCTAACCTTCACCATTTGGGCGATGATGAAATAGATTCCTGGCTCTATCACCTACCCTTGTTGTGTTTCAGCTGTCCAGCTAACAGTACAAATGAGAGCAGGATTGACTGATTTTAGTTTTACGTAACGACGGTATAGCTGTCACCTTACAGGGATCAAAGAGATCTGATCGTTTTAATATAATGCTGGTTTACACTACAGACGGACAGACGGACAGTAGAGGATCATGGTATTTGGTGTTTATATGGCTCTACACAGGCTTGTGTTTGACTACAGTTTGATGACTTACTGGATATAATTATCTTTGATCCTGATGAATTGCTAAGCCAGATAATCCTAAAGCTTTTTGAATTATGACGATATTTAATGATGTCATGGAGGTTATGTGGCCTGAACTGTAGTTTACACTACATGACCAAAAGTATGTGGACACCTGCTTGTCCAAACATCTCATTCTAAAAATCATGGGCATCAATATGGAGTTGGTCCCCCCCCCCCCCTTTGCTGCTATTACAGCCTCCACTCTTCTGGGAAGGCTTTCCACAAGATGTTGGAACATTGCTGCTATAACAGCCTCCACTCTTCTGGGAAGGCTTTCCACTAGATGTTGGAACATTGCTGCTATAACAGCCTCCACTCTACTGGGAAGGCTTTCCACTAGATGTTGGAACATTGCTGCTATAACAGCCTCCACTCTTCTGGGAAGGCTTTCCACAAGATGTTGGAACATTGCTGCTATAACAGCCTCCACTCTTCTGGGAAGGCTTTCCACTAGTTGGAACATTGCTGCTATAACAGCCTCCACTCTACTGGGAAGGCTTTCCACTAGATGTTGGAACATTGCTGCTATAACAGCCTCCACTCTTCTGGGAAGGCTTTCCACTAGATGTTGGAACATTGCTGCTATAACAGCCTCCACTCTTCTGGGAAGGCTTTCCACTAGATGTTGGAACATTGCTGCTATAACAGCCTCCACTCTTCTGGGAAGGCTTTCCACTAGATGTTGGAACATTGCTGCTATCACAGCCTCCACTCTTCTGGGAAGGCTTTGCACTAGATGTTGGAACATTGCTGCTATAACAGCCTCCACTCTTCTGGGAAGGCTTTCCACTAGATGTTGGAACATTGCTGCTATAACAGCCTCCACTCTTCTGGGAAGGCTTTCCACTAGATGTTGGAACATTGCTGCTATCACAGCCTCCACTCTTCTGGGAAGGCTTTCCACTCCAGATGTTGGAACATTGCTGCTATAACAGCCTCCACTCTTCTGGGAAGGCTTTCCACTAGATGTTGGGACATTGCTGCGAGGACTCCTCACTCCGCTTCCATTCAGCCACAAGAGCATTAGTGAGGTCTGCCACTGATGTTGGGCGATTAGGCCTGGCTCCACATTCCAGTCGGAGTTCCAATCCACATCCACTCAATGCATGCTGGGCCGGGCCATGCCCTGAGCTCTTGAAGTGAGCGTTACCCACAGCTGAAATTTGAGCAGCGAGAAGTCAAATTGGGCACGCGCTCCTCCACTCCACTCACTCCGCTCCACATTCCACTCCTCACCGCTCCACCGCTCCACATTCCACTCCCATTCACTCCGCTCCACATTCCACATTCCTCCACTCTGCTCCACATTCCACATTCCTCCATACTCATTCCGCTCCACATTCCACTCCATTTCACTCACCGCTCCACATTCCACTCCTCACTCCGCTCCACATTCCAATCCTCCACATTCCGCTCCACATTCCACTCCTCACTCCGCTCACATACTCTGGTCATCCAAAGAAACAGTGAATCTGACATTTAAAAAAATTACCGCCAAGTTGTTGTTTTATTCAGGTACAGCAGCTCTGCTCTGATCAGACTCTCCTTATTAGACACCAGAGAGCTAATTAGAATTACTCTGGCTAATTATCAGGTCAGTGTGATCATCCAGGCCTCTGTAGAACAGCTTGGCATATTAGAGGAGAGAAAGAGGGAGGGAGGGGAGAGGGTCTGGTAGGAGGGGGAGGGGAACAGCGGGCAAAGCGGTTGGATGAGAGAAGAAAAAAACAACAACAGGAAAACAAAAGCAGAGAGAGAGAAAGAAAGAAGAGAGGAGCCAGAAAACAGGAACACAGTCTGGTTTCTTTTCAGCGCTACGGGAAGATCTCTTGAGGTCGTGCCGTGGGAATGGGAACACGCACACCGTTTCCAGCAACATGACCGCTGAACAACAATGGCACTCAATCACTCCTCGCTCCGTCTAACTCCGTCTAGCCCTATCGCCATTGTTGTCCTGCACTGTGTTGCAAATGCCACTTTTAGTCTGGAAGGCACCTCTGTGGCAACTCCCAGTGAAGTCAACAGGCTCATTCTCTCATGGTTGGCTGGGATATTTCCACGGTGAGGTCTTTGAGGTCTTAATGTATCAGCCCTGCCCACCTTTTGAGTCTGGAAGGTCGGAGAGGCACCTCCCAGTGAAGTCCTCCTCCATTCCCTCATCATTGGCCCTCTTTGTTTCCATGACTAGGTATGATGGTTCAACTAGGGGCCCTGCCCAGGTGATTGGCTACATTGTTCTTCCTGTTTGTTGGCTAACAAAAGCCAAATAACAAAGTGATGTGAGATTTATGACCTGTCACTCACTGGACATCATCTATGCAACATTGTACATGGGCAGGGAGGGAGGGACTAATACCAGTGGTCAGGAAAAATCACCAAAAAAGACCGTACTTTACAAATAGAGATGATTTGTGACCACTGACTAAATGTACGTGGACAGGGAGGGAGGGAACATAGAAAGCCAATGGTGGTGGTGGAAAAAAAATGGCAGAACAACAAAGTTGGTTGAAAAGAGATGATTTCTGACAAGCACTGCTCGTCATCTTCACTCTTGAATCTTTCATGTTGTACCTTCGCTCACCAACAGGCGGCAGAGCAGATAGAGATTTTTCTGAAATTTCTGACGTTCATGAATTAATTCACACAGTAGGTCCTTTTCTCCAGTTCTCATCAACTCCAACCCCTCCTCCTTCATCTTTCTTTGTCCCCCATCTCTCTCTCTCTCTCTCTCTCTCTCTCTCTCTCTCTCTTTCTCTCTCTCTTTCTCTCTCTCTTTCTCTCTCTTTCTCTCTCTTTCTCTCTCTTTCTCTCTCTTTCTCTCTCTCTTTCTCTCTCTCAATTAAATTTCAATTCAATTTAAGGGAGTTTATCGGCATGGGAAACACATGTTTACATTGCCAAAGCAAGTGACATAGATAATAAACAATAAAAATTAACAGTAACCATTACACTCACAGAAGTTCCAAAATAATGAAGACATTTCAAATGTCATATTATATGCGTATTATAGCACAGAAGGGAAAATAGAGCATAAATATGGGTTGTATTTACAATGGTGTTTGTTCTTCACTGGTTGCCCTTTTCTCGTGGCAACAGGTCACACATCTTGCTGCTGTGATGCACACTGTGGAATTTCACCCAGTGGATTTGGGAGTTTATCAAAATATGGTTTGTTTTCGTATTCTTTGTGGATCTGTGTAATCTGAAGGAAATATGTGTCTCTAATATAGTCATACATTTGGCAGGAGGTTAGGAAGTGCAGCTCAGTTTCCACCTCATTTTGTTGGCAGTGAGCACATGGCCTGTCTTCTCTTGAGAGCCATGTCTGCCTACGGCAGCCTTTCTCAATAGCAAGGCTATGCTCACTGAGTCTGTACATAGTCAAAGTTTTCCTAAAGTTTGGGTCAGTCACAGTGGTCAGGTATTCTGCCACGGTGTCCTCTCTGGTTAGGGCTAAATAGCAAACTAGTTCGCTCTGTTTTTTTGTTAATTCATTCCAATGTGTCAAGTAATTATCTTTTTGTTTTCTCATGATTTGGTTGGGTCTAATTGTGCTGCTGTCCTGGGGCTCTGTGGTGTGTGTTTGTGTTTGTGAACAGAGCCCCAGGACCAGCTTGCTTAGGGGACTCTTCTCCAGGTTCATCTCTCTGTAGGTGATGGCTTTGTTATGGAAGGTTTGGGAATCGCTTCCTTTTAGGTGGTGGTAGAATTTAACGGCTCTTTTCTAGATTTTGCTAATTAGCAGGTATCGGCCTGATTCTGCTTGAGGATATTTTTGCAGAATTCTGCATGCAAAATCTCGATGAGGTGTTTGTCCCATTTTGTGAATTCTTGGTTGGTGAGCGGACCCCAGAGCTCACAACCATAAAGGGCACTGGGTTCTATGACTGATTCAAGTATTTTTAGCCAGATCCTAATTGGTATGTTGAAATTTATGTTCCCTTTGACGACATAGAAGGCCCTTCTTGCCTTGTCTCTCAGATCATTCACAGCTTTGTGGAAGTTACCTGTGGTGATGATATTTAGGCTGAGGTATGAATAGTTTTTTGTGTACTCTGGGGCAACGGTGTCTAGATGGGATTTGATTTGTGGTGCTGGCAACTGGACCTTTTTTGGCACACCATAATCTTTGTCTTACTGAGATTTACTGTCAGGGCCCAGGTCTGGCATAATCTGTGCAGAAGATCTAGGTGCTGTTGTAGGCCCTCCTTGGTTGGTGACAGAAGCACCAGATCATCAGCAAACAGTAGACATTTGACTTCAGATTCTAGTACGGTGAGGCCGGGTACTGCAGACTGTTCTAGTGCCCTCGCCAATTCGTTGATATATATGTTGAAGAGAGTGGGGCTTAATTTGATCATTTCAGTTAGTATACCATCAACGCTACAGGCCTTTTTGGGTTGAAGGGTTTGTATTTTGTCCTGTAGTTCATTCAATGTAATTGGAGAATCCAGTGGGTTCTGGTAGTCTTTAATAGTTGATTCTAAAATCTGTATTTGATGGTGTATATATTTTTTCTGTTTGCTCCCGGGTGTCGCAGCGGTCTAAGGCACTGCATCTCAGAGCTCGAGGCGTCACTACAGACCCCGGTTCGATTCTAGGACGTATCACAACCGGCCGGGATTGGGAGTCCCGTAGGGTGGCCCACATTTGGCCCAGCGTCATCCATGTTAGGGTTTGGTCAGGATGTAAACAAGAATTCCCCGAAATCGTTAGAGTCTATGGTCTCACTCTCGCCCTCTCTCTCATTCTCTCCTGCGCTCTCTCTCTCTCTCTCTCCCTTCCTTCCGCTCTCTTTCTCTCTCTCCCTCCCCCTCCCTCCATCTCTCTCTCTCTCTCTCTCTCTCTCACTTGCGCTCTCTTTCCCTGTCTCCCTCCTGCTCTCTCTGTCTCTCCCTCTCGCTCGCTCGCTGTCTCCCTTTCCTCCCTCCCCCTCTACCTCGCCACCTCTCAACCCTCTCCTACCTCCTTCCCCAATATGTGCTCTTTCCAGCTGGAGTAGATTTCCTGTCTCCTCTGTCCAGTTTTCTTTGGAGAACAAAACCAGAGATTTCAATCTGTGTTATTAGTGTAATTGTTTTCATTGCCAGGTCGGCGGTTCTCTGTCTGTGTGTGTGACATCACTGATTGATCACCTACAGCTCCGAGCAGGAATGACGTTCAGCTGTTCTGTCAGGGCAGAATGACCTTCAGCTGTTCTGTCAGGGCAGAATGACGTTCAGCTGTTCTGTCAGGGCAGAATGACCTTCAGCTGTTCTGTCAGGGCAGCATCATCTCTCTGTTGCAGGTCATGTGTTTATTTAGTCCCCTACATGGTCTGAACAGCACAGGAAAAGACAGGAGAGCCCACCCTAGTTTGTTTTGCCAGCTCACAGATTTAGCGGTGAACTATTGCTCACTCAAACACACACAGTTGCATCATGGTTATCTCATGGGCCTTTGCTACTTTTGACATTTCAATCAGATAGATGTAGCTAGTCTTTATTTATGGGTCCTTTTTGCCAAGCGCTTCCCTTATGAGACCGTATAAACAATTACATTGTGTCTGCCGAGTAGATTACTGGAACAGCAGGTAATCGATGCCTGCGACTGAAGAGCACACAGACTGATGCAGAAGTTGCTTTATAGATGTGTGATGCATTACACGTCTTATTTATTATTGTACAGGAGTCTGGAGACTTGAGAGAGACGTAGAGGGAAGTTTTAAATCACTGGGCTCTGGCAGTATGGCGCCGCTCTGCTGGCCAGGAGGGAGAAGGTTATGTCCTGGCTAGTCCTTCATTGGGTTGGTATGGCAGACATGGGAGATGGAGTAACTCAGGGAGGCAGGAAAAGAGAGGGAGAATGGTTAGAGGGGAGGTTTGGAAGAGGGCTGGGTATGTGGGGGAGGCAGCTCTCACTGTAACATCCCATTGGCTTGAACCCCAGAGCCAATCAGAGGTGGTTAGCTTACAGAGACAAGGGTCTAATTATCCTCATTTAGTCTTCACCAGGACCAGATATGTTGTGTGGGACCAGAGCCAGACTCCCAGCCAGACTCCCAGCCAGACTCCCAGCCAGACTCCCAGCCAGACTCCCAGCCAGACTCCCAGCCAGACTCCCAGCCAGACTCCCAGCCAGACTCCCAGCCAGACTCCCAGCCAGACTCCCAGCCAGACTCCCAGCCAGACTCCCAGCCAGCCAGACTCCCAGCCAGCCAGACTCCCAGCCAGCCAGACTCCCAGCCAGCCAGACTCCCAGCCAGCCAGACTCCCAGCCAGCCAGACTCCCAGCCAGCCAGACTCCCAGCCAGCCAGACTCCCAGCCAGCCAGACTCCCAGCCAGCCAGACTCCCAGCCAGCCAGACTCCCAGCCAGCCAGACTCCCAGCCAGCCAGACTCCCAGCCAGCCAGACTCCCAGCCAGCCAGACTCCCAGCCAGCCAGACACCCAGCCAGACTCCCAGCCAGACTCCCAGCCAGACACCCAGCCAGACTCCCAGCCAGACTCCCAGCCAGACTCCCAGCCAGCCAGACACCCAGCCAGACACCCAGCCAGAGACAGGATACACCATATTCCATGGTGCGCTACTTTGGGCTCTGGTCAGAGGTGTTTCCCTCCAGTATATAGAGAATAGGATGCAATGAGGAGCACAACCACAGCTACCGCATATCTGTGTCAAAGACCATTATGAACGAAGACTGTCACAAAAATAGAATAACCGTCACAACCCTTTATTTTTCATTAATAAACAGCTGACTGAAGACGGGACGGCCAGGCGTTTGTTCAGCAGAGTCCGTCTGTGCGGCAACACAGACTCTTAAACAGCATGATGAAAATGTGTTGCTCCTTGTTGAAACTTCCATGGTAATGTAGAATGTTCATTATAATGATGTTAAAGGTACAGAACCAGTCAAAAGTTTGGACACATCTACTCTTTCAAGTGTTTTTCTTAATTTTTTTTTACTATTTTCTACATTCTATAATAATAGTGAACACATCAAAACTATTAAATTACACATACGGAATAATGTAGTAACCAAAAAGGTGTAAAAACAAATCAAAATATATTTTAGATTCTTCAAAGTTGCCTCCCTTTTCCTTGATGACAGCTTTGCACACTTTTGGCATTCTCTCAACCAGCTTCACAAGGAATGCTTTTCCAACAGCCTAGAAGGAGTTCCCACATATGCTGTATGAATCTGGGTTCGCTTCATACTGTTACAGCGTTGTTAAAAAAATCACAGCACATATGGGTAAAGTTGCAATGGCCATAAATACACTCATTTTGACATCATTGACTTGAATGAGAATGCCTGTTCTATTCATTTTAATTCTATGGCAGCACATTCAGTCAGGAGTGGAAGAGAGGAAAAAATATCTTTAAAAAAATACAAATAATATATGATTATAAAAAAATATCTGGCTATTCGAATGGATATTACAATGAACTCTGTCATTTGGCTGCCCAATAAACATCATCCAGAATTCCATGACCGTCACGGCCCTACAACCACAGTCAGTCCCAGAGCTCAGGGCTGAGACTGGAGCTGTCCCAGAGCTCAGGGCTGAGACTGGAGCTGTCCCAGAGCTCAGGGCTGAGACTGGAGCTGTCCCAGAGCTCAGGGCTGAGACTGGAGCTGTCCCAGAGCTCAGGGCTGAGACTGGAGCTGTCCCAGAGCTCAGGGCTGAGACTGGAGCTGTCCCAGAGCTCAGACTGGAGCTATCCCAGAGCTCAGGGCTGGGACTGGAGGACTGTCCCAGAGCTCAGGGCTGAGACTGGAGCTGTCCCAGAGCTCAGGGCTGAGACTGGAGGACTGGAGCTGAGACTGGAGGACTGGAGCGTCCCAGAGCTCAGGGCTGAGACTGGAGCTGTCCCAGAGCTCAGGGCTGAGACTGGAGCTGTCCCAGAGCTCAGGGCTGAGACTGAGCCGTCCCAGAACTCAGGGCTGAGACTGGAGATGTCCCAGAGCTCAGGGCTGAGACTGGAGGACTGGAGCTGCCCCAGAGCTCAGAGCTGAGACTGGAGCTGTCCCAGAGCTCAGGGCTGAGACTGGAGGACTGAAGCTGAGACTGGAGGACTGGAGCCGTCCCAGAGCTCAGGGCTGAGACTGGAGGACTGGAGCTGTCCCAGAGCTCAGGCTGAGACTGGAGGACTGGAGCTGAGACTGGAGCTGGAGCTGAGAGCTGGAGGACTGGAGCTGAGTCTGGAGCTGAGACTGGAGGACTGGAGCTGAGACTGGAGGACTGGAGCTGAGACTCCCTGAGACTGGTCCCAGAGGCTGAGACTGGAGGACTGGAGCTGAGACTGGAGGACTGGAGACTGGAGACTGGAGGAGCTGGAGCTGAGACTGGAGGACTGCTGGTCCCAGAGCTCAGGGCTGAGACTGGAGGACTGGAGCTGTCCCAGACTGGAGCTGAGACTGGAGGAGGAGCTGAGACTGGAGGACTGGAGCTGTCCCAGAGCTCAGGGCTGAGACTGGAGGACTGGAGTGGGCTCAGGGCTGAGACTGGAGGACTGGAGCTGTCCCAGAGCTCAGGACTGAGACTGGAGGACTGGAGTGGGTAGCACAGTGGGAGGGCTAAGGGATATGAGGGTAAGAAGGGGCTATGGTGTGTGATAGTTGGTAAGTGGTCTTGGAGAGAGTTTGGGGTCTGGCATTAGGAGGTAACAGTGAATAATGGGAGGGGAGGATATAGCCTTGTGCCAGCGGGGTAACGTGCATCGGGCCAAGTGTTGGAGTGAGAGGAGATGGAGATCAACACATCACCTCATCAACAGACTACATAAATATATATATATATATACTAGACTTTATAAGCCAAAGAGTAAAGGCCCAAAGACAGCTCCCTATAGTGAACCCCCTTTGTACTGTCCTCCTCCGAATGGTACATTAGAGAACCCCCAAATAATGGGTGGGAATATGTTTTCAACCACTTATTGTAAAACTAGCATTTAAGATGTGACTAAATCAGTGTCACGTCATCGCAGTATCTTACCCCTGTCTGACCCCTGAGCTACTTAAAAAGGACCAGTATGCTGGGGGTTCCCAATGTCATGCCACACTTGAGGAATGTCAATTATCTATAAGCTGAAAAAGCCCTGAAAAAGCCCTGAAATGGTTCCCTGGGGACCCTTCATTTTCCAGTTGCTTGACGATGAGGCTCTCTGGTTGACTCTAACACACAACTTGGCCTAGCATTTAACACGCTACCAAATCAGTGTCAGAGCAGTCAGCGCTGCTCCAGGGTCCAGAAGTTAAGAAATACTGGAATAAAGCTGTTTGGAATACTGGAATAAATCTGTTTGGAATACTGGAATGAATAAATCTGGTTGGAATAAATAAAGCTGTTTGGAATACTGGAATAAAGCTGTTTGGAATACTGGAATAAAGCTGTTTGGAATACTGGAATAAAGCTGTTTGGAATACTGGAATAAAGCTGTTTGGAATACTGGAATAAAGCTGTTTGGAATACTGGAATAAAGCTGTTTGGAATACTGTTTGGCATAAAGCTGTTTGGAATACTGGCATAAAGCTGTTTGGAATACTGGAATAAAGCTGTTTGGAATACTGGACTAAAGCTGTTTGGAATACTGGACTAAAGCTGTTTGGAATACTGGACTAAAAAGCTGTTTCTCAAGTAATGTCAGCACCAGGGACTGCTATAATGGGGTTACCCCCTGTGGGGAGACTGCGACCCAAAGGAATGTGATCACTTGGAAATCGCTTCTTCTGGTGTCAGCTCACAAACTGAGGGAGCATTAATTAACAACATACTGTAACTAAAGGACTGAGGGACTTCCTGACCAGGTCAGCATTGACAAAGTCCCATGGACTGGATGTTGAGCAACAGTTATGTAGATTGATATCCTGCGGTGTGGATGAGTGGACTCCAAACCAGTGGTCTGTGGTTTTGTGTTCTGTGTTTTGGACGCCTACTTCAAGCTGTCTGAGTTCCCTTGTGTCTCGAGGGAGTGGAGGATACCTCAGGCCAGGACCAGGCTGCCTCAACCTGGGACCTAAAAAGGCTGTGAGTTGACTCTGCCAGGAGTCTTCCTCCTGAGAGGACCATTAGAATGAAAATATGCTCTTGGAAACAAAAGTAATTTGGTGTCAGCTCTCTGACTGGGGGAAAGATCAGCAACATCCCATGGAGCGGAAGACTTTGAGAAAGAAAAGATTTAGGTTGAGATTGATTCCCGAGGGGGTTTGACGAGTGCGCACTTCAAACCGTGTGGTCCCTTACTGCTGTAATGTGAAGCACACTCCAGCTCTCCGAGTTCTCTCATGACACGTTTGAGTGAAGAACAAGTCAAGACATCTCTTGCCAGGTCCCATACTCAAAGCTGCAACCCAAAAGGACCTGAACTGTCCTATCATGGTCTCTCTTTCTCTCTCCATTCCAGTTGTTCCTAGATATTCTGTGATATTCTGGTATTCTGCTCTCCGGCTCACTACAAGCTTTCACAGTTCTCCTGAGACTGAACAAGACCCAGGAAAAAGCTGGTAGCATTTGAGAATTCCTTTCTCTCCTTCCCACATCCATTTCTCTCATCCTACATCCCTTTCCTCCTTCCCACATCCCTTTCTCTCCTTCCCACATCCCTTTCTCTCCTTCCCACATCCATTTCTCTCATCCTACATCCCTTTCTCTCCTTCCCACATCCCTTTCTCTCATCCTACATCCCTTTCTCTCCTTCCCACATCCCTTTCTCTCCTTCCAACATCCCTTTCTCTCCTTCCTACATCCATTTCTCTCCATCCTACATCCCTTTCTCTCCTTCCCACATCCCTTTCTCTCCTTCCCACATCCCTTTTCTCATCCTACATCCCTTTCTCTCATCCTACATCCCTTTCTCTCCATCCCACATCCCTTTCTCTCCATCCTACATCCCTTTCTCTCCTTCCCACATCCCTTATCTCTCCTTCCCACATCCCTTTCTCTCCTTCCCACATCCCTTTCTCTCCTTCCCACATCCCTTTCTCTCCTTCCCACATCCCTATCTCTCCTTCCTACATCCCTTTCTCTCCTTCCTACATCCCTTTCTCTCATCCTACATCCCTTTCTCTCCTCCTTCCCACATCCCTTTCTCTCCTTCCCACATCCCTATCTCTCCTTCCCACATCCCTTTCTCTCCTTCCCACATCCCTATCTCTCCTTCCCACATCCCTCCTACATTCCTTTCTCTCCTTCCCACATCCCTTTCTCTCCTTCCTACATCCCTTTCTCTCCTTCCCACATCCTCCAACATCTCTCCTTCCCACATCCCTTTCTCTCCTTCCCACATCCCTTTCTCTCCTTCCCACATCCCTTTCTCTCCTTCCCACATTCCTTTCTCTCCTTCCCACATCCCTTTCTCTCCTTCCCACATCCCTTTCTCTCCTTCCCACATCCCTTTCTCTCCTTCCCACATCCCTTTCTCTCCTTCCCACATTCCTTTCCTTCCCACATCCCTTTCTCTCCTTCCCACATCCCTTTTCTCCTTCCCACATCCCTTTCTCTCCTTCCCACATCCCTTTCTCTCCTTCCTACATCCCTTTCTCTCCTTCCCACATCCCTATCTCTCCTTCCCACATCCCTTTCTCTCCTTCCCACATTCCTTTTCTCCTTCCCACATCCCTTTCTCTCCTTCCCACATCCCTTTCTCTCCTTCCTACATCCCTTTCTCTCCTTCCCACATCCCTTTCTCTCCTTCCACATCCCTGTCTCTCCTTCCCACATCCCTTTCTCTCCTTCCCACATCCCTTTCTCTCCTTCCCACATCCCTTTCTCTCCTTCCCACATCCCTTTCTCTCCTTCCCACATCCCTTTCTCTCCTTCCCACATCCCTTTCTCTCCTTCCTACATCCCTTTCTCTCCTTCCCACATCCCTTTCTCTCCTTCCCACATCCCTTTCTCTCCTTCCCACATCCCTTTTCTCCTTCCCACATCCCTTTCTCTCCTTCCCACATCCTTTCTCTCCTTCCCACATCCCTTTCTCTCCTTCCCACATCCCTCCTTCTCTCCTTCCCACATCCCTTTCTCTCCCTCCCACATCCCTTTCTCTCCCTCCCACATCCCTTTCTCTCCCTCCCACATCCCTTTCTCTCCTTCCCACATCCCTTTCTCTCCTTCCCACATCCCTTTCTCTCCTTCCTACATCCCTTTCTCTCCTTCCCACATCCCTTTCTCCTTCCTTCCCACATCCCTTTCTCTCCTTCCTACATCCCTTTCTCTCCTTCCCACATCCCTTTCTCTCCTTCCCACATCCCTTTCGCTCCTTCCCACATCCCTTTTCTCCTTCCCACATCCCTTTCTCTCCTTCCCACATCCTATCTCTCCTTCCCACATTCTCTCCTTCCCACATCCCTATCTCTCCTTCCCACATCCCTTTCTCTCCTTCCTACATCCCTTTCTCTCATCCCACATCCCTTTTTCTCCTTCCTTCATCCATTTTTCTCTCTTTCCCAGGAGTACATGGTTCTCGCAAACACACCTACATACGTCTGGACTTTCCTCCATGATCTCAGAATGCAGAGACATGGTTGACTGCAGAGGCGGTGAGTCGACAGACATGCAGCCTGGAGAGAGTGTGTTTCTTGTGGGTTATGGTTAGCATTAGTTCTCTCTTTTGGTCTCTGGTACTCTGCTCTCTGCTCTCTGGTACTCTGCTCTCTGGTACTCTGCTCTCTGGTACTCTGCTCTCTGCTCTCTGGTACTCTGCTCTCTGCTCTCTGGTACTCTGCTCTCTGGTACTCGGCTCTCTGGTACTCTGCTCTCTGCCCTCTGGTACTCTGCTCTCTTCTCTGGTACTCTGCTCTCTGCCCTCTGGTACTCTGCCTCTGGTACTCTGCTCTCTGCTCCTGGTCTCTACACTCCCTCGGGTACTCTGCTCTCTGCTACTCTGCCCTCTGGTACTCTGCTCTCGGGTACTCTGCCCTTTACTCTGCTCTCGGGGGTACTCTGCTCTCTGGTACTCTGCCCTCGGCTCTCTGCTCTCTGGTACTCTGCTCTCTGGTACTCTGCCCTCTGCTCTCTGCCCTCTGGTACTCTGCTCTCTGGTACTCTGCCCTCGGGTACTCTGCCCTCGGGTACTCTCTCTGGTACTCTCCCTCTGGTACTCTGCCCTCTGGTCTCTGCCCTCTGGTACTCTGCCCTGGTACTCTGCCCTCTGGTACTCTGCCCTCTGGTACTCTGCTCTCGGGTACTCTGCCCTCTGGTACTCTGCCCTCTGGTACTCTGCCCTCTGGTACTCTGCCCTCTGGTACTCTCCTCTGGTACTCTGCTCTCGGGTACTCTGCTCTCTGGTACTCTGCTCTCTGGTACTCTGCTCTCTGGTACTCTGCTCTCTGCTACTCTGCTCTCTGTGATGGACTCGGTCATAAAATCTGCTGACCAGCATGTTAGTAATCTCTCTCTCTCATCATCCCTCTCTTTCTCAATTCAATTCAAGGGACTTTGTTGGCATGGGAAACATACGTTAACATTGCCAAAGTAAGTGAAGTAGATAATAAACAAAAGTGAAAAAAAATACAGATTAATAGTGACTCTTTAAAGACTCTTGGCAATCTGCCTCTCTCTCTCTTTCTCTCATCACCCTCTCTCTGTCTCTCTCATCTCTTTCTCTCCCATCACCCTCTCTCGCTTCCTCTCAATTCAATTAAATTCAATTCAAGGGGCTTTATTGGCATGGGAAACGTGTTAACATTGCCAAAGCAAGTACATAGATAATATACAAAAGTGAAATAAACAATAAAAATGGACAGTAAACATTACACAAACAGAAGTTTCAAAACAATAAAGACATTACAAATGGCTGACTCTCACCCTCTCTCTTCTCTCTCAACTCTCTCTCTCAACCCTGTCTCTCTCTCTCTCTCTCTCTCTCTCTCTCTCTCAACCTCTCTCTCTCACCCCTCTTTCATCAGCCTGGAGCCATTAAAATATTTTATGTATGCCTATATAAGATGTTTGTTTCTCCAAACAGAGGGCCATGACTGTCTCACTGTCTGTCTCACTGTATAACTGGTACTCTGCTCTTCACCGTCTCATAACCGTCTCACGTTCTAACCGTCTCTTCTTCTCTCTCTAACCCTCTAACCCTCTCTGCTCTCTCACCGTCTCAACTCTGCTCTCTGGTACTAAAACTGTCTCACTGTATAACTGTCTAACTGCTCTCTGGATAACTGTTTCTGCTCACTGCTCTAACTGTATAAACTAACTGTCTCTCTGGTATAACTGTCTCACTGGTTAACTCTCTCACTAACTGCCGGTCTCATGGATAACTGTTTATCTGCTCACTCACTGTCTCACTGTATAACTCTGCTCTCACTGAATCACCGTCTCACTGTATAACTGTCTCACTGTATAACTGTCTCACTGTATAACTGTATAACTGTCTCACTGTATCACTGTCTAACTGTATCACTGGTTAACTGTCTCTGTCTAACCGTCTAACTAGCCTAGTGGTTAGAGTTGGACTAGTCTCGGGTACTCCGAGCTGACAAGGTACAAATCTGTCTGCTCTGAACAGGCAGTTAACCCACTGTTCCTAGGCTCGTCATTGAAAATCTCTGACTTGCCTGGTACTAAAAAATAATAATAAATCTCACTGTATAACTGTATAACTGTCTCTGGTTAACTGTATAACTGTATAACTGTCTCACTAACTGTCTAACCTGTCTCACTGTACTCTCACTGTATAACTGTATAACTCTCACTGGTTAAATGTCTCACTGTATAACTGAATAACTGTCTCACTTTATCGTCTCTGTATAACTGTCTCACTGTCTCACTGTCTGACTGTCTCACTGTCTCACTGTATAACTGCCTCACTGTATAACTGTATCACTGTTTAAATGTATAGCTGTCTCACTGTCTCACTCTCTCACTGTATAACTGTAAACGGTCTCATGGATAACTGTTTAACTGTTTCATTGTTTCCTCTGGTAACTGTATAAATGTTTAACTGTCTCACTGTCTAACTGTCTCACTGTATAACTGCTCTAACGGTCTTACTCTCACCGTCTCATTGTATAACTGTCTCACTGTATAACTGTCTCTATAACTCTGTCTCTGGTAACTGTCTCACTGTATATCTGTATAACTGTATAACTGTCTCACTGTCTAACTGTTTAACTGTCTCACTGTATAACCGTCTCACTGTATAACTGTATAACTGTCTCACTGTATAACTGTATAACTGTAAACTGTCTCATGGATAACTGTTTAACTGTCTCACTGTCTAACTGTATAACTGTAAACTGTCTCACTGTCTAACTGTCTCGCTGTATAACCGTCTCACTATATAACTGCCTCACTGTATAACTGTCTAACTGTCTAACTGTATAACTGTAAACTGTCTCACTGTCTAACTGTCTCGCTGTATAACCGTCTCACTATATAACTGCCTCACTGTATAACTGTCTAACTGTCTCACTGTATAACTGTATAACTGTCTCACTGTCTGTCTCTCTGTATAACTTTCTCTGTATAACTGTCTCACTGTTTAACTGTCTCACTGTATAACTGTATAACTGTCTCACTGTATAACTGTCTCACTGTTTAAATGTAAGCTGTCTCACTGTCTAACTGTCTCAGATATAACTGTAAACTGTCTCATGGATAACTGTTTAACTGTTTAACTGTCTAACTGTATAACTGTATAACTGTCTCACTCGTTAACTGTCTCACTCGTTAACTGTCTCACTGTCTCACTGTATAACTGTATAACTGTATAACCGTCTCACTGTATAACTGTATAACTGTCTCACTGTATAACTGTATAACTGTCTCACTGTATAACTGTATAACTGTCTCACTGTTGAAATGTAGAGCTGTCTAACTGTCTCACGGTCTAACTGTCTCACGGTCTAACTGTCTCACTGTATAAATGTTTAACTGTATAACTGTCTAAACGTCTCACTGAATCACCGTCTCACTGTATAACTGTCTTTAACTGTCATATGGGTAACTGTTTAACTGTCTCACTGTCTAACTGTATAACTGTTTAACGGTCTCACTGTCTCATAACTGTATAACTGTCTCAGTGGTTAAATGTCTCACTGTCTAACGTCTAACTATCTCACTGTATAACTGTCTTACTGTATAACTGTATAACTGTAAGCTGTCTCACTGACTAACTGTATAAATGGCTCACTGTATAACTGTAACTGTATAACTGTCTCACCCTTAACTTTCTAACCATCTCACTGTCTAACCGTCTCACTGTCTAACCGTCTCACTGTCTAACCGTCTCACTGTCTAACCGTCTCACTGTAGAACTGTATAACTGTCTCACTGGTTAAATGTCTCACTGTATAACTGAATAATTGTCTCACTGTATAACTGTCTCACTTGTTAACTGTCTCACTGTCTCACTGAATAACTGTCTAACCGACTCACTGTATAACTGTCTAACTGTCTAACTGTATAACTGAATAACTGTCTCACTGTATAACTGTATAACCGTCTCACCGTCTGACCGTCTGACCGTGTGACCGTCTGACCATCTGACCGTCTCACTGCCTCACTGTCTAACTGTATAACTGTCTCACTATATAATCTCTAACTGTCTCACTGTTTAACTGAATAACTGTCTCACTGTTTAAATGAATAACTGTCTCACTGTATAACTGTATAACTGTCTCACTGTATAACTGTCTCACTGTTAACTGTCTCACTGTCTAACTGTCTCACTGTCTAACTGTCTCACTGTCTAACTGTCTCACTCGTTAACTGTCTCACTGTTAACTGTCTCACTCGTTAACTGTCTCACTCATGGTTAACTGTCTCACTCGTTAACTGTCTCACTGTTAACTGTCTCACTGGTTAACTGTCTAACTGTTAACTGTCTCTAACTGTTAACTGTCTCACTCTGTTAACTGTCTCACTGAATAACTGTCTCACTGTTAACTGTCTCACTGTTAACTGTCTCACTGTTAACTGTCTCACTGGGTAACTGTCTCACTGTCTAACTGTCTCACTGTATAACTGTCTCACTGTTTAACTGTCTCACTCGTTAACTGTCTCACTGTATAACTGTCTCACTGTTAACTGTCTCACTGGTTAACTGTCTAACTGTCTCACTCGTTAACTGTCTCACTCGTTAACTGTCTCACTCGTTAACTGTCTCACTCGTTAACTGTCTCTCTGGCTCACTGAATAACTGTCTAACCGTCTCACTGTATAACTGTCTAACCGTCTCACTGTATAACTGTCTAACCATCTCACTGTATAACTGTATAACTGTCTCACTCGTTAACTGTCTCACTGTATAACTGTATAACCGTCTCACTGTATAACTGTATAACTGTCTCACTGTATAACTGTATAACTGTCTCACTGTATAACTGTATAACTGTCTCACTGTTTAAATGTAGAGCTGTCTAACTGTCTCACGGTCTAACTGTATAACTGTATAACTGTCTCACTCGTTAACTGTCTCACTGTCTCACTGTATAACTGTATAACCGTCTCACTGTATAACTGTATAACTGTCTCACTGTATAACTGTATAACTGTCTCACTGTATAACTGTATAACTGTCTCACTGTTTAAATGTAGAGCTGTCTAACTGTCTCACGGTCTAACTGTCTCACGGTCTAACTGTCTCACGGTCTAACTGTCTCACGGTCTAACTGTCTCACGGTCTAACTGTCTCACGGTCTAACTGTCTCACGGTCTAACTGTCTCACGGTCTAACTGTTTAACTGTCTCACTGTATAACTGTCTCACTGTATAACTGTCTAACTGTCTCACTGTATAACTGTCTAACTGTCTCACTGAATCACTGTCTCACTGTATAACTGTCTCACTGTATAACTGTCTAACCGTATAACTGTTTAACTGTCTCACTGTATCACTGTATAACTGTCTCAGTGGTTAAATGTCTCACTGTCTAACCGTCTAACTATCTCACTGTATAACTGTGTAACTGTCTTACTGTATAACTGTATAACTGTAAGCTGTCTCACTGACTAACTGTATAAATGTCTCACTGTATAACTGTAACTGTATAACTGTATAACTGTCTCACTCGTTAACCGTCTCACTGTCTAACCGTCTCACTGTCTAACCGTCTCACTGTCTAACCGTCTCACTGTAGAACTGTATAACTGTCTCACTGGTTAAATGTCTCACTGTATAACTGAATAACTGTCTCACTGTATAACTGTCTCACTCGTTAACTGTCTCACTGTCTCACTGAATAACTGTCTAACCGACTCACTGTATAACCGTCTCACTGTATAACTGTATAACTGTCTAACTGTATAACTGAATAACTGTCTCACTGTATAACTGTATAACTGTATAACTGTCTCACTGTCTGACCGTCTGACTGTCTCACTGTCTAACTGTCTCACTGTATAACTGCCTCACTGTCTAACTGTATAACTGTCTCACTGTCTCACTGTATAACTGTCTCACTGTATAACTGTCTCACTGTCTAACCGTCTCACTGTCTAACCTTCTAACCGTCTCACTGTCTTAGTGTATAACTGTCTAACTGTCTAACTGTCTAACTGTCTCACTGTCTCACTGTCTCACTGTCTCACTGTATAACTGTATAACTGTATAACTGTCTAGCTGTCTAACTGTCTCACTGTTTAAATGTATAGCTGTCTCACTGTGTAACTGTCTCACTGTGACTGTCTCACTGTAAAACTGTCTCACTGTCTCACTGTCTCACTGTCTCACTGTGTAACTGTCTCACTATATAACTCTCTAACTGTCTCACTGTTTAACTGAATAACTGTCTCACTGTTTAACTGAATAACTGTCTCACTGTTTAAATGAATAACTGTCTCACTGTATAACTGTCTCACTGTTAACTGTCTCACTCGTTAACTGTCTCACTCGTTAACTGTCTCACTCGTTAACTGTCTCTCTGTCTTACTGTATAACTGTCTAACTGTCTCACTGTATAACTGTCTAACCGTCTGACTGTATAACTGTCTCACCGTATAACTGTCTCACTGGTTAAATGTCTCACTGTCTCACTGTATAACTGTCTCACTGTATAACTGTCTCACTGTTTAAATGTATAGCTGTCTAACTGTCTCACGGTCTAACTGTCTCACTGTATAAATGTTTAACCGTCTCACTGTATAACCGTCTCACTGTATAACCTCCTCACTGTCTCACTGTATAACTGTCTCACTGTATAACTGTCTCACTGCATAACCGTCTCACTGTATAACTGTATAACTGTAAACTGTCTCATGGATAACTGTTTAACTGTCTCACTGTCTCACTGTATAACTGTCCCACTGTTTAAATGTTTAGCTGTCTGACTGTCTCACTTTCTAACTGCCTCACTGTATACCTGTCTAACTGTATAACTGTATAACTGTAAACTGTCTCACTGTCTAACTGTCTCGCTGTATAACCGTCTCACTGTATAACTGCCTCACTGTATAACTGTATAACTGTCTCAGTGTATAACTGTCTAACTGTCTCGCTGTATAACTGTCTCACTGTTTAACTGTCTCACTGTATAACTGTCTCACTGTAACTGTCTCACTGTTTAAATGTATAGCTGTCACTGTCTAACCAAGCAGGTACTAACTGTCTCACTGTATAACTGTCTCACTGTATAACTGTAAACTGTCTCATGGATAACTGTCTCACTGTCTCACTGTATAACTGTATAACTGTATAACTGTATAACTGTCTCACTGTCTCACTGTCTCACTGTGTAACTGTGTAACTGTATAACTGTATAACTGTATAAATGTAGAGCTGTCTCACTGTTTAAATGTAGAGCTGTCTAACTGTCTCACGGTCTAACTGTCTCACTGTATAAATGTATAACTGTCTCACTGTATAAATGTATAACTGTCTCACTGTATAACTGTCTCACTGTATAACTGTCTCACTGTATAACTGTCTCACTGTATAACTGTTTCACTGACTAACTGTATAACTGTCTCACTGACTAACTGTATAACTGTCTCACCAGTTAACTGTCTCACTGTATAACAGTCTCACTGTTTAAATGTATAGCTGTCTGACTGTCTCACTTTCTAACTGTCTCACTGTATAACTGTATAACTGTCTCATGGATAACTTTTTTACTGGCGCACTATATAACTGTCTAACTGTTTTACTGGCGCACTGTATAACTGTCTAACTGTCTCACTGTCTCACTTTATAACTGTATAACGTTAGAGCTGTCTCACTGTTTAACTGTCTCATTGTCTAACTGTATAACGGTATAGCTGTCTCACTGTTTAACTGTCTCACTGCATAACTGTATAACTGTTTAAATGTATAGCTGTCTAACTGTCTCACGGTCTAACTGTCTCACTGTATAAATGTTTAACCGTCTCACTGTATAACCGTCTCACTGTATAACCTCCTCACTGTCTCACTGTATAACTGTCTCACTGTATAACTGTCTCACTGCATAACCGTCTCACTGTATAACTGTATAACTGTAAACTGTCTCATGGATAACTGTTTAACTGTCTCACTGTCTCACTGTATAACTGTCCCACTGTTTAAATGTTTAGCTGTCTGACTGTCTCACTTTCTAACTGCCTCACTGTATACCTGTCTAACTGTATAACTGTATAACTGTTGTCTCACTGTCTAACTGTCCCGCTTTGTATAACCTCTCACTGTATAACTGCCTCACTGTATAACTGTATAACTGTCTCAGTGTATAACTGTCTAACTGTCTCGCTGTATAACTGTCTCACTGTTTAACTGTCTCACCGTATAACTGTATAACTGTCTCACTGTAACTGTCTCACTGTTTAAATGTATAGCTGTCTCACTGTATAACTGTCTCACTGTATAACTGTCTCACTGTATAACTGTAAACTGTCTCATGGATAACTGTTTAACTGTCTCACTGTCTCACTGTCTAACTGTATAACTGTATAACTGTATAACTGTCTCACTGTCTCACTGTGTAACTGTGTAACTGTGTAACTGTATAACTGTATAACCGTCTCACTGTATAAATGTAGAGCTGTCTCACTGTTTAAATGTAGAGCTGTCTAATCTGTAGTCTAACTGCCTCACTGTATAAATGTATAACTGTCTCACTGTATAACTGTCTCACTGTTAACTGTCTCACTGTATAACTGTCTCACTGTATAACTGTTTAACTGTCTCACTGACTAACTGTATAACTGTCTCACTGACTAACTGTATAACTGTCTCACCAGTTTGTCTCACTGTATAACAGTCTCACTGTTTAAATGTATAGCTGTCTGACTGTCTCACTTTCTAACTGTCTCACTGTATAACTGTATAACTGTCTCATGGATAACTTTTTTACTGGCGCACTGTATAACTGTCTAACTGTTTTACTGGCGCACAATATCTGTCTCACTGTCTCACTTTATAGTTTTGTATAACGGTATAGCTGTCTCACTGTTTAACTGTCTCATTGTCTAACTGTATAACGGTATAGCTGTCTCACTGTTTAACTGTCTCACTGCATAACTGTATAACTGTTTAACTGTATAACTGTTTAACTGTCTCACTGTATTATTTAACTATCTCACTGTTTTACTGTCTCACTGTCTCACTGTATAACTGTTTAACTGTATAACTGTATTATTGTTGGACTGTATTATTGTTGGACTGTATTATTGTTGGACTGTATTATTGTTGGACTGTGGGACTGTTGGACTGTGGGACTGTTGGACTGTATTATTGTTGGACTGTATAATTGCTGGACTGTATAATTGCTGGACTGTATTATTGTTGGACTGATTAGTGGACTGTGGGACTGTTGGACTATTGGACCATCTAACCTGGGACTGTTTAACTGTTTAACTGTCTCACTGTATAACTGTCTCACTGTTTAACTGTATAACTGTATCATTGCTGGAATGTATAATTGTTGGACTGTGGGACTGTTGGACTGTATTATTGTTGGACTGTATTATTGTTGGACTGTATTATTGTTGGAATGTATTATTGTGGGACTGTTATTGCTGGACTATTATTGTTGGACTGTATATTGCTGGACTGTATATGGACTGTGGGACTGTTGACTGTGGGACTATGGACTGGGGACTGTCTAACTGTGGACTGTCTAATGGACTGTCTAACTGTGGGACTGTCTAACTGGGGACTGTCTAACTGTGGGACTGTCTAACTGTCTGTCAACTGTGGGACTGTCTGACTGTGGGACTGTCTAACTCTTGTTGTGGGAATGTCTGACTCTGGGACTGTCTCTTGGGACTGTCTAATCTCTGTCTGACTGATGTCTAACTTGCTGTCTAATTCCTCTGATGTCTCTTGACTGTCTAATTCCTCTGACTGTGGGACCTCTAACTGTTGGACCCTCTAATTCCATCTGATCTCTCTTGTTGTAATTCTAACTCTGGAATGTCTGTCTCTTGCTCTAATTCCTAACTGTGGGACTGTCTAACTTGGGTTGTAACTGTGGGACTTCTAACTGTGACTCTCTCTTGCTCTAATTGGGACTGTCTCTTGTTGTGGGACTGTCCTCTGGGACTTTCTGGGACTGTCTAACTCTAACTGTCTAACTCTGGACTGTCTAACTGTTGACTGTCTAAATTCCTCTGATTTCTCTTGACTGTCTAACTGTCTGATCTCTATTGGGACTGTCTAATTGTCTCTGATCTCTCTTGTTGAATGTGGGACTGTCTAACTGTGGGACTGTCTAACTGTGGGACTGTCTAATTGGGACTGTCTTCTTGCTCTAATTCCTCTAACTGTGGGACTGTCTAACTGTGGGACTGTCTAACTGTGGGATCTCTGTTGTTGTAACTGTGGGACTCTAACTGTCTCTGTTGTTGTAATCCCTCTCTCTCTGTTGTTAACTAATCTGTCTAACTGGGACTGTCTCTGTGGGTTGTGTAATCCTGTGGGACTGTCTATCTGTGGGACTGTTCTAATCCCTGTGGGACTGTCTAACTGTGGGACTGTCTAACTGTTGTAACTGTCTAGCTGTGGGACTGTCCGTGGACATCTAGCTGTGGGACTGTCTAGCTGCGGGACTGTCCAACTGTGGGACTGCGGGACTGTCTAACTGTGGGACTGTCTGACTGTGGGACTGTCTGACTGTGGGACTGTCTAACTGCGGGACTGTCTGACTGTGGGACTGTCTGACTGTGGGACTGTGGGACTGTCTAACTGTGGGACTGTCTGACTGTGGGACTGTCTGACTGTGGGACTGTCTAACTGTGGGACTGTCTAACTGTGGGACTGTCTGACTGTGGGACTGATAACTGTGGGACTGTCTAAATGGGACTGTCTAACTGTGGGACTGTCTAACTGTGGGACTGTCTAACTGTGGGACTCCTAACTGTTGGACTGTCTATCTGTTGGACTGTCTATCTGTTGGACTGTCTAACTGTGGGACTGTCAACTGTGGGACTGTTTAACTGCGGGACTGGGGGACTGTCTGACTGTGGGACTGTTGTCTGACTGTGGGACTGTGGGACTGTCTGACTGTGGGACTGTCTGACTGTGGGACTGTCTGACTGTGGGACTGTCTGACTGTGGGACTGTCTGACTGTGGGACTGTTATCTGTTGGACTGTCTAACTGTGGACTGTCTAACTGTGGGACTGTCTAACTGTGGGACTGTCTAATGGGACTGTTTAACTGCGGGACTGGGGGACTGTCTGACTGTGGGACTGTCTGACTGTCTGACTGTGGGACTGTCAACTGTGGGAGTAACTGTGGGACTGTCTGACTGTGGGACTGTCTGACTGTGGGACTGTCTGACTGTGGGACTGTCTAACTGTGGGACTGTCTATCTGTTGGACTGTATCTGTTGGACTGTATCTGTTGACTGTCTAACTGTGGGACTGTCTAACTGTGGGACTGTTTAACCAGCGGGACTGTCTGACTGTCTGACTGTGGGACTGTCTGACTGTGGGACTGTCATCTGTTGGACTGTCATCCTGGACTGTCTAACTGTGGGACTGTTAACTGTGGGACTCAACTGTGGGACTGTCTAACTGTGGGACTGTTTAACATGCGGGACTGTCTAACCAGCCGGGACTGTCTAACTCGGGACTGTCTAATCGGGACTGTCTAACATGGGACTGTCTAACTGTTGGACAGCTAACTGTTGGACTGTCTAACTGTGGACTGTCTAACTGTGGGACTGTCTAACTGTGGGACTGTCTAGCTGTGGGACTGTCTAACTGTGGGACTGTCCAGCTGTGGGACCTCTAGCCAGGGACTGTAGCCTGGGACTCAGCTGTGACTGTCTATGCGGGACTGTCTAACCTGGGACTGTCCAATGTGGGACTGTGGGACTCAGCTGTGGGATCTAACTGTGGGACTGTTTAACCGGGACTGGGGGATTCTGACTGTGGGACTCTAACTGTGACTGTCTAACTGTGGGACTGTGGGACTGTCTGACTGTGGGACTGTCTGATTGGGACTGTCCTGTGGGACTGTCTGACTGTGGGACTGTCTGACCATCTGACATGGGACTGTCTAACTGTGGGACTGTCTGACTGTGGGACTGTCTACTCTGCTGACTGTATCTGTTGGACTGTATCTGTTGGACTGTCTAACTGTGGGACTGTCTAACTGTGGGACTGTTTAACTGCGGGACTGTCTGACTGTCTGATCTGCCATCCACATCCTGTGGGACTGTCTGACTGTGGGACTGTCTATCTGTTGGACCAGACTGTCTAATTACTGCTAACTGTGGGACTGTCAGCTGTGGGACTGTCTGACTGTTTAACTGTGGGACTGTCTAACTCGGGACTGTCTAACCGGGACTGTCTAATTATGGGACTGTCTAACTGTTGGACTGTCTAACTGCCTGACTGTCTAACTGTTGGACTGTCTAACTGTGGGACTGTCTAGCTGTGGGACTGTCTAGCTGTGGGACTGTCTAACTGTGGGACTGTCTAGCTGTGGGACTGTCTAGCTGTGGGACTGTCTAGCTGTGGGACTGTTAGCCTGGGACTGTCTAGCTGCGGGACTGTCTAGCTCTGGGACTGTCTAACCTGGGACTGTCCAACTGTGGGACTGTGGGACTGTCTAATGTGGGACTGTCTAACTGGGACTGTGGGACTGTCTAACTGTGGGACTGTTTAACTGTGGGACTGTGGGACTGTCTAACTGTGGGACTGTCTAACTGTGGGACTGTCTAACTGTGGGACTGTCTAACTGTGGGACTGTGGGACTGTCTAACTGTGGGACTGTTTAATTGGACTGTCTAATGTTGGACTGTCTAACTGTTGGACTGTCTAACTGTTGGACTCTAACTGTGATCTAACTGTGGGACTGTCTAACTGTGGGACTGTCTAACTGTGGGACTGTCTAACTGTGGGACTCTAACTGTTGGAATGTGGGACTGTCTAACTGTGGGACTGTCTAACTGTGGGACTGTCTAACCTGGGACTCTAACTGTGGGACTGTCTAACTGTGGGACTGTCTAACTGTGGGACTGTCTGACCAGCCATTAGCCTAATCATCTATTGGGCTGTGTTCTTAATGTATCCCTCTTCCCTCCCCCCTCCCTCCCTTGCCTACTCCCTCTGAACTTTCCTTCCTTCTACCCTCCCCTCCTCCCTCCCCGAACCCCCTCCCCCTCCCTCCTTTGATCTCGCTCTAGGTGATCTTCTATGACAGTGACTGGAACCAGTGGACCAGCATTATGGACAAAGCTCAGCTCCTGGGTCAGACCAAGCAGGTCACTGTGTACCTTCTGATCTGTCAGCTCACTATATAGGAGAGGATAATGTGTACCATCTGATCTGTCAAATCAAATCAAATTTTATTTGTCACATACACATGGTTAGCAGATGTTAATGCGAGTGTAGCGAAATGCTTGTGCTTCCAGTTCCGACAATGCAGTAATAACCAACAAGTAATCTAACTAACAATTCCAAAACTAATTTCTTATACACAGTGTAAGGGGATAAAGAATATGTACATAAATATATGAATGAGTGATGGTGCAGAGCAGCATAGGCAAGATACAGTAGATGGTATAGCCTATATACATATGAGATGAGTATGTAAACAAGGTGGCATAGTTAAAGTGGCTAGTGATACATGTATTACATAAGGATGCAGTCGATGATAGAGTACAGTATAGTATATATATGAGATGAATAATGTAGGGTATGTAAACATTATATTAGGTAGCATTGTTTAAAGTGGCTAGTGATATATTTTCATCCTTCCCATCAATTCCCCATTATTGAAGTGGCTGGAGTTGAGTCAGTGTGTTAGCAGCAGCCACTCAATGTTAGTGGTTGCTGTTTAACAGTCTGATCCTTGAGATAGAAGCTGTTTTTCAGTCTCTCGGTGCCAGCTTTGATGCACCTGTACTGACCTCGCCTTCTGGATGATAGCGGGGTGAACAGGCAGTGGCTCGGGTGGGTGTTGTTCTTGATGATCTTTATGGCCTTCCTGTAACATCGGTGGTGTAGGTGTCCTAGAGGGCAGGTAGTTTGCCCCCGGTGATACGTTGTGCAGGCCTCACTACCCTCTGGAGAGCCTTACGGTTGTGGGCGGAGCAGTTGCCGTGCCAGGCGGTGATACAGCCCGCCAGGATGCTCTCGATTGTGCATCTGTAGAAGTTTGTGAGTGCTTTTGGTGACAAGCCGAATTTCTTCAGCTCCTGAGGTTGAAGAGGCGCTGCATGCGCCTTCTTCACGATGCTGTCTGTGTGAGTGGACCAATTCAGTTTGTCTGTGATGTGTATGCCGAGGAACTTAAAACTTACTTCCCTCTCCACTGCTGTTCCATCGATGTGGATAGGGGGTGTTCCCTCTGCTGTTTCCTGAAGTCCACAATCATCTCCTTAGTTTTATTGACGTTGAGTGTGAGGTTATTGTCCTGACACCACATCCGAGGGCCCTCAACCCTCCCTGTAGGCCTCTCGTTGTTGGTAATCAAGCCTACCACTGTTGTGTCGTCCGCAAACTTGATGATTGAGTTGGAGGCGTGCCCACGCAGTCGTGGGTGAACAGGGAGTACAGGAGAGGGCTCAGAACGCACCCTTGTGGGGCCCCAGTGTTGAGGATCAGTGGGGTGGAGATGTTGTTGCCTACCCTCACCACCTGGGGGGCGGCCCTCAGGAAGTCCAGTACCCAGTTGCACAGGGCGGGGTTGAGACCCAGCTTGATGACGAGCTTGTCAGCTCACTATATAGGAGAGGATAATGTGTACTGTAATCTGTCAGCTGACTATATAGAAGAGGATAATGTGTACTGTAATCTGTCTGCTGACCTGTAATCTGTCTGCTGACTATATAGGAGAGGATAATGTGTACTGTAATCTGTCTGCTGACTATATAGGAGAGATAATGTGTACTGTAATCTGTCTGCTGACTATATAGGAGAGGATAATGTACTGTAATCTGTCTGCTGACTATATAGGAGAGGATAATGTGTATCTGATCTCTCTTGCTCTAATTCCTCTGATCTCTCTTGTTGTAATTCCTCTGATCTCTCTTGCTCTAATTCCTCTGATTTCTCTTGTTGTAATTCCTCTGATCTCTCTTGCTCTAATTCCTCTGATTTCTCTGTTGTAATTCCTCTGATCTCTCTTGCTCTAATTCCTCTGATTTCTCTTGCTCTAATTCCTCTGATCTCTCTTGTAATTCCTCTGATCTCTCTTGTTGTAATTCCTCTGATCCTCTTGCTCTAATTCCTCTGATCTCTCTTGCTCTAATTCCTCTGAACTCTTGTTGTAATTCCTCTGATCTCTTGCTCTAATTCCTCTGATCTCTCTTGCTCTAATTCCTCTGATCTCTCTTGCTCTAATTCCTCTGATCTCTGTTGTTGTAATCTGATCTCTGTTGTTGTAATCCTCTGATCTCTGTTGTTGTAATCCCTCTGATCTCTGTTGTTGTAATCCCTCTGATCTCTGTTGTTGTAATCCCTCTGATCTCTGTTGTTGTAATCCCTCTGATCTCTGTTGTTGTAATCCCTCTGATCTCTGTTGTTGTAATCCCTCTGATCTCTGTTGTTGTAATCCCTCTATCTCCCCATCAGATCCAGAGGATGTGGTCTCCAGGGTGAACTTTACGCCAGACACTCTGAAACCTGAAGCGAAGAGGAGTCGGAGAAGCTGAATGGTCAGCTAACAAATACATTTCAACCTCGCACAGCCACGTAGATACTACAGAAATACACTCAAGAGCTGTATTCTGTGGTGGTTTAAAACTCCTCATTTTTCTGCAATACCAGTTTTTATCTCAAATTACGTCATCCATATCAATCAGATGTGAAAAACAAAACGTTTTTCTGATAAATTGTGCCACCCATTGAGCTACTCAAAAGAGAAGCGCAAACAGATGAGTGATCTCTGAGTGATTAGCCTAAATAATGATGTATGTTTCTCATGTCGAAATGAATGACTAAAATGCCCAGAATGCATTACACGTCCTACAAATAGAAGATCTTTGAGTTCAGAGTGATGACAGATATGTCATATCAGAATGATCCATTAGCCTGTGACAGCTGTGATCTGCCATCCACATCCTCTAACCAGCCATTAGCCTACTCAGCTGTGATCTGCCATCCACATCCTCTAACCAGCCATTAGCCTACTCAGCTGTGATCTGCCATCCACATCCTCCAACCAGCCATTATCCTACTCAGCTGTGATCTGCCATCCACATCCTCTAACCAGCCATTATCCTACTCAGCTGTGATCAGCCATCCACATCCCCTAACCAACCATTAGCCTACTCAGCTGTGATCTGCCATCCACATCTTCTAACCAGCCATTAGCCTACTCAGCTGTGATCAACCAGCTGCTTCCTCTAACCAGCCATTAGCCTACTCAGCTGTGATTAGCCAGCTGCTTCCTCTAACCAGCCATTAGCCTACTCAGCTGTGATCAACCAGCTGCTTCCTCTAACCAGCCATTAGCCTACTCAGCTGTGATCAACCAGCTGCTTCCTCTAACCAGCCATTATCCTACTCAGCTGTGATCAGCCATCCACATCCTCTAACCAGCCATTAGCCTACTCAGCTGTGATCAACCAGCTGCATCCTCTAACCAGCCATTAGCCTACTCAGCTGTGATCAGCCAGCCACATCCTCTAACCAGCCATTATCCTACTCAGCTGTGATCAGCCATCCACATCCTCTAACCAGCCATTAGCCTACTCAGCTGTGATCTGCCATCCACATCCTCTAACCAGCCATTAGCCTACTCAGCTGTGATCTGCCAGCCACATCTTCTAACCAGCCATTAGCCTACTCAGCTGTGATCAGCCAGCCACATCTTCTAACCAGCCATTAGCCTACTCAGCTGTGATCTGCCATCCACATCCCCTAACCAGCCATTAGCCTACTCAGCTGTGATCAACCAGCTGCTTCCTCTAACCAGCCATTAGCCTACTCAGCTGTGATTAGCCATCCACATCCCCTAACCAGCCATTAGCCTACTCAGCTGTGATCTGCCATCCACATCCTCTAACCAGCCATTAGCCTACTCAGCTGTGATCTGCCATCCACTTCCTCTAACCAGCCATTAGCCTACTCAGCTGTGATTAGCCTGCTGCTTCCTCTAACCAGCTATTAGCCTACTCAGCTGTGATCTGCCAGCCACATCCTATAACCAGCCATTAGCCTACTCAGCTGTGATTAGCCATCCACATCCTCTAACCAGCCATTAGCCTACTCAGCTGTGATCTGCCATCCACATCCTCTAACCAGCCATTAGCCTACTCAGCTGTGATCTGCCATCCACATCCTCTAACCAGCCATTAGCCTACTCAGCTGTGATCTGCCAGCCACATCCTCTAACCAGCCATTAGCCTACTCAGCTGTGATCAACCAGATGCTTCCCCTAACCAGCCATTAGCCTACTCAGCTGTGATCTGCCATCCACATCCTCTAACCAGCCATTAGTCTACTCAGCTGTGATCTGCCATCCACATCCTCTAACCAGCCATTAGCATACTCAGCTGTGATCTGCCATCCACATCCTCTAACCAGCCATTAGCCTACTCAGCTGTGATCAGCCATCCATATCCTCTAACCAGCAATTAGCCTACTCAGCTGTGATCAACCAGATGCTTCCCTAACCAGCCATTAGCCTATCAGCTGTGATGGCCATGCACATCCTCTAACCAGCCATTAGCCTACTCAGCTGTGATCAACCAGATGCTTCCCTAACCAGCCATTAGCCTATCAGCTGTGATGCCATCCACATCCTCTAACCAGCCATTAGACCTACTCAGCTGTGATCTGCCATCCACATCCCTAACCAGCCATTAGCCAATCAGCTGTGATTTGCCATCCACATCCTCTAACCAGCCATTAGCCTACTCAGCTGTGATCTGCCATCCACATCCTCTAACCAGCCATTAGCCTACTCAGCTGTGATCAGCCAGCCACATCCCCTAACCAGCCATTAGCCTACTCAGCTGTGATCAGCCAGCCACATCCCCTAACCAGCCATTAGCCTACTCAGCTGTGATCAGCCAGCCACATCCCCTAACCAGCCATTAGCCTACTCAGCTGTGATCAACCAGCTGCTTCCTCTAACCAGCCATTAGCCTACTCAGCTGTGATCTGCCAGCCACATCCCCTAACCAGCCATTAGCCTACAGCTGTGATCTGCCAGCCACATCCCCTAACCAGCCATTAGCCTACTCAGCTGTGACATCAGCCAGCCACATCCCCTAACCAGCCATTAGCCTACTCAGCTGTGATCAGCCAGCCACATAAATGTTTAACCAGCCATTAGCCTACTCAGCTGTGATCAGCCAGCCACATCTTCTAACCAGCCATTAGCCATCAGCTGATCAGCCAGCCACATTTAACCACTGCCATTAGCCTACTCAGCTGTGATCAGCCAGCCACATCCCCTAACCAGCCATTAGCCTACTCAGCTGTGATCTGCCATCCACATCCTCTAACCAGCCATTAGCCTACTCAGCTGTGATCAGCCAGCCACATCCCCTAACCAGCCATTAGCCTACTCAGCTGTGATCAGCCAGCCACATCCCCTAACCAGCCATTAGCCTACTCAGCTGTGATCTGCCATCCACATCCTCTAACCAGCCATTAGCCTACTCAGCTGTGATCAGCCAGCCACATCCCCTAACCAGCCATTAGCCTACTCAGCTGTGATCAGCCAGCCACATCCCCTAACCAGCCATTAGCCTACTCAGCTGTGATCTGCCATCCACATCCTCTAACCAGCCATTAGCCTACTCAGCTGTGATCAGCCAGCCACATCCCCTAACCAGCCATTAGCCTACTCAGCTGTGATCTGCCATCCACATCTTCTAACCAGCCATTAGCCTACTCAATGTGATTGTCCATCCACATCCCCTAACCAGCCATTATCCACTCAGCTGTGATCAGAGGAATAGATCCTTACTGAGCAATCGGGGGAGAAGGGCCAATTGGTCAGGGAGGTGAAAAATATCCTGGTTATAACTCTGACAGAGATCTAGAGTTCCTCTGTGGAGATGGGAGAACCTTCCAGAAAGACCTTTATGTTAGAGTGGCCAGACTGAAGCCATCCCCAGTAAAAGGCACATAACAGCCCACTTGGAGTTTGCCAAAAAGGCAACTAAAGGACTCTCAGATTGAGAAACAAGATTCTCTGGTCAGATGAAACGAAGATTGAACTCTTTGGCCTGAATGCCAAGCGGCACATCTGGAGGAAACCTGGCACCATCCCTACAGTGAAGCATGGTGGTGGCACCATCCATCACGGTGAAGCATGGTGGTGGCAGCATCATTTGTGGAGATGCCATTCAGTGGCAGGGACCGGAAGACTAGTCAGGATCGAGGGAAAGCCAATGGAGTAAAATCACACAGAGATCCTTGATGAAAATTGCAACCAGAGCACTCAGGACCTCTGATTGGGGCGAATTTCACCTTCCAACAGGACAATGATAAGCACACAGCCAAGACAATGCAGGATAGATTTGGGACAAGTCTCTGAATGTCCTTGAGTGACACATTTAGCAGCCAATAGTCCGGACTTGAACTCAATCGAACATCTCTGGAGAGACCTGAAAATGGATGCAGCGTATTGTAGCTGTTCAAAGATCTATTTGTATCAAATACTTTCTCAAAATCTGCTATAAAGATTATCACTGGTTAGCCCTGCATTGTCATAGTTTTCCATTATTTCTAGTAGTTGTCTAATATTGTCTCCAATAAGTATATACGGCAAAGTATTCAGAACTCTTAACTTTTCCACATTTTGATACATTACAGTTCGTAATAATAGTAATAGTGAAGACATCAAAACATGAAATGCCACATATGGATACATTTATAGTGACCAAAATAGTGTTTAACAAGTCTAAATATTTTTTATATTTTTTGATTCTTCAAATTAGCCACTTGCCAGATGTTTAAGCGTGATTCATCAGATCCAGAGAATATCCACTGCTCCAGAGTTCAATGGTGGTGAGCTTTACACCACTCCACCACTACGTTTGGCATTGCACATGGTGGTCTTATTCTTGTGCGAGGCTGCAATAGATCCATGGAAACCCATTTCATGAAGCTCCCGATGAACAGTTCTTGTGCTGACGTTGCTTCCAGAGGCAGTTTGGAAGTCGGTAGTGAGTGTTGCATCCGAGGACAGAGGATTTGTACGTGCTACGCCCCTTCAGCACAAGGAGTTCCATTCTGTGAGCTTTGTTGCCTACCAATAGAGACTGAGCTGTTGTTGCGGTTGAGCATTTATTTAACAGCACTAGCAGGGCAGGAATTTGATAAAATGACTTGTTGGAAAGGTTGCATCCAATGACGATGCCACGTTGAATGTCACTGAGCTCTTCAGTCAAGCCATTCTACTGACAATGTTTGTCTATGGAGATTGCATAGCTGTGTGCTTGATTTTATACAATGTCAGAAACGGATGTCGCTGAAATAGCCAAATCCACCAATTTGAAGGGGTGTTCACATACACAATGGTATATATTGTGTAGTTGACTATGGAAGTTATAGTCCTACTGCTGCATTGGCAATAGGCTGTCTATTAGATCATTTATTTAGAGCCAATTCAAGGAGATCATTAGATCATTTATTTAGCAGCCAATGGATAGGAGATCTATTAGATCATTTATTTAGCAGCCAAAGGAGATCTAGCAGCATTAGTTTAATTTTTACTTTTAGATTTATTTCATTTTAATTCAGATTTAAGATCAACCACGAGACAATGATTTTGAGAAACAAAAAAATGTTACTATTGAAAGATCACAAGTATAAAATACATATTTAAAAATCATAACTGTCATGCAGGTCAGTATGAACAATTGTAAGCTTCCCCAAAAACATGCCCCGTGGTCATATAACAGGACACAAATGAACGAAAGGTCCTGTGAAAAAAACATGCCCCCATATGGAAATCAAATGCCAGTCTAAATGGATTCCTTCTGGCACTAGCCCTGGAGCAAATCATGTGCCCCTTTTCACTTTTTCGGCTCGGGTATTCGAACCAGCGAGCTTTTGGTTACTGGCCCAACGCTCTAACTGCTCGGTATGTGTGTTTGTGTGTGTGTGTGTGTGTGTGTGTGTGTGTGAGACACACAGGGGGAGAGGTTACTACGAATGGGTCTGCGACGTCGGAGTGCGCTTCCTCTGCATTCCACATACTAGTTTACACCAGGGCAGTACTGTAACCCTAGCCTACTGTGTACTCAGCTCAAAGATCCCCCGGGGCAGTACTGTAACCCTAGCCTACTGTGTACTCAGCTCAAAGATCCCCAGGGGCAGTACTGTAATCCTAGCCTACTGTGTACTCAGCTCAAAGATCCCCCGGGGCAGTACTGTAATCCTAGCCTACTGTGTACTCAGCTCAAAGATCCCCCGGGGCAGTACTGTAACCCTAGCCTACTGTGTACTCAGCTCAAAGATCCCCCGGGGCAGTACTGTAATCCTAGCCTACTGTGTACTCAGCTCAAAGATCCCCCGGGGCAGTACTGTAATCCTAGCCTAACTCAGCTCAAAGATCCCCAGGGGCAGTACTGTAATCCTAGCCTACTGTGTACAAGCTCAAAGATCCCCCGGGGCAGTACTGTAATCCTAGCCTACTGTGTACTCAGCTCAAAGATCCCCCGGGGCAGTACTGTAATCCTAGCCTACTGTGTACTCAGCTCAAAGATCCCCCGGGGCAGTACTGTAACCCTAGCCTACTGTGTACTCAGCTCAAAGATCCCCCGGGGCAGTACTGTAACCCTAGCCTACTGTGTACTCAGCTCAAAGATCCACCGGGGCAGTACTGTAATCCTAGCCTACTGTGTACTCAGCTCAAAGATCCCCCGGGGCAGTACTGTAATCCTAGCCTACTGTGTACTCAGCTCAAAGATCCCCAGGGGCAGTACTGTAATCCTAGCCTACTGTGTACTGAGCTCAAAGATCCCCCGAGGCAGTACTGTAACCCTAGCCTACTGTGTACTCAGCTCAAAGATCCCCCGGGGCAGTACTGTAACCCTAGCCTACTGTGTACTCAGCTCAAAGATCCCCCGGGGCAGTACTGTAACCCTAGCCTACTGTGTACTCAGCTCAAAGATCCACCGGGGCAGTACTGTAACCCTAGCCTACTGTGTACTCAGCTCAAAGATCCCCCGGGGCAGTACTGTAACCTAGCCTAACTCAGCTCAAAGATCCCCCGGGGCAGTACTGTAACCCTAGCCTACTGTGTACTCAGCTCAAAGATCCACCGGGGCAGTACTGTAATCCTAGCCTACTGTGTACTGAGCTCAAAGATCCACCGGGGCAGTACTGTAACCCTAGCCTACTGTGTACTCAGCTCAAAGATCCCCCGGGGCAGTACTGTAACCCTAGCCTACTGTGTACTCAGCTCAAAGATCCACCGGGGCAGTACTGTAACCCTAGCCTACTGTGTACTCAGCTCAAAGATCCCCCGGGGCAGTACTGTAACCCTAGCCTACTGTGTACTCAGCTCAAAGATCCCCCGGGGCAGTACTGTAACCCTAGCCTACTGTGTACTCAGCTCAAAGATCCCCAGGGGCAGTACTGTAACCCTAGCCTACTGTGTACTCAGCTCAAAGATCCCCAGGGGCAGTACTGTAACCCTAGCCTACTGTGTACTCAGCTCAAAGATCCACTGGGGCAGTACTGTAACCCTAGCCTACTGTGTACTCAGCTCAAAGATCCACCGGGGCAGTACTGTAATCCTAGCCTACTGTGTACTCAGCTCAAAGATCCCCCGGGGCAGTACTGTAACCCTAGCCTACTGTGTACTCAGCTCAAAGATCCCCCGGGGCAGTACTGTAACCCTAGCCTACTGTGTACTCAGCTCAAAGACCCCCGGGGCAGTGCTGTAACACCTTCCTTCCCTCTTTCCTCTTTCACTCAGCCATGTGCAAAAGCCATGCACACTCCAATTATATAAGTCTATGGTGCACTCTATAGTAGCCTACAGGCTAGGAACATTCTTCAAGCCTGCCTAGACAGGTAGCCTATACCATAATGTGAAGTATGTGCCTCCCTTCATTCCTTACCGTACTTCAATGCTGCACTTTCCTCAGTCACAGCAGCTGAGAATAACTGTCCAGACTTGCTCCAAACTAGTTCAAGACTAGTTCCAGACGAGCTCCAGATTAGCTCAAGAATTGCTCAAGAATAGCTCAAGTTAAAACAACAGCCAGTTACTATAGTCGATCTATGAGTTGCATCAAGCAGGAAAATCTCTTTACAAGATTATATATAAATAGCTTGGCATTAGCTCTTATGATAAGATTCAGACTCCTGTATAAGCTGTTTACTAGGGGCTGTGTTCCAAAAGGCACCCTATTCCCTATGTAGTACACCTACGGCCCTGTTCAATAGAAGTGCACTGTAGGGAATAGAGTGCCGTTTGGGAAGCAGATTATAACTCTACTATGTAAAAGTCTTTCCTTTGGCCTCTGTGGTCCAAACCTGGTGCCCTATGTCATGACGTTGGCCTGGGGGTAGGTTTATGACAGTCATAAATACCTCTTCCCCCCTTTGTCCTCTCTCTACCCTACTTATGTAACATTTGCAAACCCCTTGGTTAACATAGAGATTCTGGGAACATCAGAAGGTGGGGGAAAATGAACTATATTCTGGTAATCCGACCAATTGAACATATGCGGTGGTACTTAATGAATATGATGTCAGTTCGGTTGTCATCTGAGACATTCCCATCAATGATAAGATGACATAAACTCTACAGTGGAAAGTCTACACATCAGAGTTATCGGATTCACATGGAATTGTTGTTCAATTTAAATGTTTGAATATGAAATTATTTGTGATGGGATGAAATGTGATCATAGCTTCTACAATGTGAGATGTGGGTTTTCATATGGTTAGAGCTCTGCTCAATCAGTGGACTGCCCCTGTGAAGGGACATGGGTTATACAACTTTTCAAACACGCCCTCCTCTCCCTTCCTACATAAAGCCTTGACGACAATGTAACCTCCGGTTCCGAGGATGTGAGGACGACGGTCCGATGACAGAA
The DNA here is from genome assembly GCF_036934945.1 of Oncorhynchus masou masou. NCBI lineage: Eukaryota > Metazoa > Chordata > Actinopteri > Salmoniformes > Salmonidae > Oncorhynchus > Oncorhynchus masou. Next base: position 38,855,022 of record NC_088230.1, read on the forward strand.
TGGTTCAGATAATAACTACAGAACGAAGCCAAAATCCGCGTGAGCTTTGGTTGCGAATGGTATGAAATTTGAGCTCTTATTCACAACAGAAGTGATACCTCCTAGCCGTTGAGTTAGCAACATCTGCTGCAAACGAGGGTTAGGAAGGAACAGACAGAGTATCCCGTCTATCACACAAATGACGTTACTACAACATATCCAATTGACCACCAGAGACATTCTTCAAAGGACTTGGTTAGGCAACACGGCCTTCCATCTACCACCAACTTACTGAAGCGCAGCTCAGAGTAAATATTTATTGCATTTTCCTTTTCCAAATGGCGGTAATTTAGAATGCATAAAATACTGTATTTACGATAGCACAGCTTCGCACTTTGTTCCTCAGTCTTCCCGCTGTTTCACTCAAACCCAGCCCCTTTTCTTTTGTGTAACAAGCTGTCATTTCTGTTCCGCCAGCTAGGGAAGTTTTCCTTTATGACGTAATTTGTAATCAAGTTATTTACCCAGTAGGTCCCTCAGGTCTTTTATAAGCCTCAGACTGAGAGGCATGGAGAGGCAGCCTTTAGCTACTATGCCCCCAGCATTTAGTTACTATAACCCCAGCCTTTAGTTACTATGCCCCCATCCTTTAGTTACTATGCCCCCAGCCTTTAGTTACTATGCCCCCATCCTTTAGTTACTATGCCCCAGCCTTTAGTTACTATGCCCCCAGCCTTTAGTTACTATCTCCCCATCCTTTAGTTACTATGCCCCCATCCTTTAGTTACTATGCCCCCAGCCTTTAGTTACTATGCCCCCAGGAATACTGGAATACTGGTGGTGACCCACTGGAATACTGGTGGTGGAAAACTGGTGGTGACCCACTAGAATACTGGTGGTGGCCCACTGGAATACTGGTGGTGGAGTACTAGTGGTGACCCACTAGAATACTGGTGGTGACCCACTGGAATACTGGTGGTGACCCACTAGAATACTGGTGGTGGCCAACTGGAATACTGGTGGTGGAAAACTGGTGGTGACCCACTAGAATACTGGTGGTGGCCCACTGTAATACTGGTGGTGGAGTACTGGTGGTGACCCACTAGAATACTGGTGGTGGCCCACTGGAATACTGGTGGTGGAATACTGGTGGTGACCCACTAGAATACTGGTGGTGGCCCAATGGAATACTGGTGGTGGAATACTGGTGGTGACCCACTAAAATACTGGTGGTGGCCCACTGGAATACTGGTGGTGGAATACTGGTGGTGACCCACTGGAACACTGGTGGTGACCCACTAGAATACTGGTGGTGGAATACTGGTGGTGACCCACTGGAATACTGGTGGTGGCCCACTAGAATACTGGTGGTGGAATACTGGTGGTGACCCACTAGAAAACTGGTGGTGACCCACTAGAATACTGGTGGTGACCCACTGGAATACTGGTGGTGGAATACTGGTGGTGACCCACTGGAACACTGGTGGTGACCCACTGGAATACTGGTGGTGGAATACTGGTGGTGACCCACTAGAATACTGGTGGTGACCCACTAGAATACTGGTGGTGACCCACTAGAATACTGGTGGTGGAATACTGGTGGTGACCCACTAGAATGCTGGTGGTGACCCACTAGAATACTGGTGGTGGCCCACTGGAATACTGGTGGTGGAATACTGGTGGTGACCCACTGGAATACTGGTGGTGGCCCACTAGAATACTGGTGGTGGAATACTGGTGGTGACCCACTAGAATACTGGTGGTGGCCCACTGGAATACTGGTGGTGGAATACTGGTGGTGACCCACTGGAACACTGGTGGTGACCCACTAGAATACTGGTGGTGGAATACTGGTGGTGACCCACTAGAATACTGGTGGTGACCCACTGGAATACTGGTGGTGGAATACTGGTGGTGACCCACTAGAATACTGGTGGTGACCCACTGGAACACTGGTGGTGGAATACTGGTGGTGACCCACTGGAACACTGGTGGTGGAATACTGGTGGTGACCCACTGGAACACTGGTGGTGGAATACTGGTGGTGACCCACTGGAACACTGGTGGTGGAATACTGGTGGTGACCCACTAGAATACTGGTGGTGACCCACTGGAACACTGGTGGTGGAATACTGGTGGTGACCCACTGGAACACTGGTGGTGGAATACTGGTGGTGACCCACTGGAACACTGGTGGTGGAATACTAGTGGTGACCCACTGGAACACTGGTGGTGACCCACTGGAACACTGGTGGTGGAATACTGGTGGTGACCCACTGGAATACTGGTGGTGGAATACTGGTGGTGACCCACTGGAACACTGGTGGTGACCCACTAGAATACTGGTGGTGGAATACTGGTGGTGACCCACTAGAATACTGGTGGTGGAATACTGGTGGTGACCCACTGGAACACTGGTGGTGACCCACTGGAACACTGGTGGTGACCCACTGGAACACTGGTGGTGACCCACTGGAATACTGGTGGTGGAATACTGGTGGTGACCCACTGGAATACTGGTGGTGACCCCCTAGAATACTGGTGGTGGAATACTGGTGGTGACCCACTAGAATACTGGTGGTGGAATACTGGTGGTGACCCACTGGAACACTGGTGGTGACCCACTGGAACACTGGTGGTGACCCACTGGAACACTGGTGGTGGCCCACTAGAATACTGGTGGTGGAATACTGGTGGTGGCCCACTAGAATACTGGTGGTGACCCACTAGAATACTGGTGGTGGAACACTGGTGGTGACCCACTAGAATACTGGTGGTGGAATACTGGTGGTGACCCACTAGAATACTGGTGGTGGAACACTGGTGGGGACCCACTAGAATACTGGTGGTGGAATACTGGTTGTGACCCACTAGAATCCTGGTGGTGACCCACTGGAATACTGGTGGTGACCCACTAGAATACTGGTGGTGGAATACTGGTGGTGACCCACTGTTATACTGGTGGTGGAATACTGGTGGTGACCCACTAGAATACTGGTGGTGGAATACTGGTGGTGACCCACTAGAATACTGGTGGTGACCCACTGGAATACTGGTGGTGACGCACTGGAATACTGGTGGTGACCCACTGGAATACTGGTGGTGGAATACTGGTTGTGACCCACTGGAATACTGGTGGTGACCCACTGGAATACTGGTGGTGGAATACTGGTGGTGACCCACTAGAATACTGGTGGTGGAATACTGGTGGTGACCCACTGGAATACTGGTGGTGACCCCCTAGAATACTGGTGTTGGAATACTGGTGGTGACCCACTAGAATACTGGTGGTGGAATACTGGTGGTGAGCCACTGGAACACTGGTGGTGACCCACTGGAACACTGGTGGTGGCCCACTAGAATACTGGTGGTGGAATACTGGTGGTGGCCCACTAGAATACTGGTGGTGGAATACTGGTGGTGACCCACTAGAATACTGGTGGTGACCCACTAGAATACTGGTGGTGGAACACTGGTGGTGACCCACTAGAATACTGGTGGTGGAACACTGGTGGGGACCCACTAGAATACTGGTGGTGGAATACTGGTGGTGACCCACTAGAATACTGGTGGTGACCCACTAGAATACTGGTGGTGACCCACTGGAATACTGGTGGTGACCCACTGGAATACTGGTGGTGACCCACTGGAATACTGGTGGTGGAATACTGGTGGTGACCCACTGTTATACTGGTGGTGGAATACTGGTGGTGACCCACTAGAATACTGGAATACTGGTGGTGGAATACTGGTGGTGACCCACTAGAATACTGGTGGTGGAATACTGGTGGTGACCCACTGGAATACTGGTGGTGACCCACTGGAATACTGGTGGTGACCCACTGGAATACTGGTGGTGGAATACTGGTTGTGACCCACTGGAATACTGGTGGTGACCCACTGGAATACTGGTGGTGGAATACTGGTGGTGACCCACTAGAATACTGGTGGTGGAATACTGGTGGTGACCCACTAGAATACTGGTGGTGGCCCACTAGAATACTGGTGGTGGAATACTGGTGGTGACCCACTTGAATACTGGTGGTGACCCACTAGAATACTGGTGGTGACCCACTGGAATACTGGTGGTGGAATACTGGTGGTGACCCACTGTTATACTGGTGGTGGAATACTGGTGGTGACCCACTAGAATACTGGTGGTGGAATTCTGGTGGTGACCCACTAGAATACTGGTGGTGACCCACTGGAATACTGGTGGTGACCCACTGGAATACTGGTGGTGACCCACTGGAATACTGGTGGTGGAATACTGGTGGTGACCCACTAGAATACTGGTGGTGACCCACTGGAATACTGGTGGTGACCCACTGGAATACTGGTGGTGACCCACTGGAATACTGGTGGTGGAATACTGGTGGTGACCCACTAGAATACTGGTGGTGGAATACTGGTGGTGACCCACTAGAATACTGGTGGTGGCCCACTAGAATACTGGTGGTGGAATACTGGTGGTGACCCACTAGAATACTGGTGGTGGAATACTGGTGGTGACCCACTAGAATCCTGGTGGTGGAATACTGGTGGTGGCCCACTAGAATACTGGTGGTGGAATACTGGTGGTGACCCACTAGAATACTGGTGGTGGAACACTGGTGGTGACCCACTAGAATACTGGTGGTGGAACACTGGTGGTGACCCACTAGAATACTGGTGGTGGAATACTGGTGGTGAGCCACTAGAATACTGGTGGTGGAACACTGGTGGTGGCCCACTAGAATACTGGTGGTGGAATACTGGTGGTGACCCACTAGAATACTGGTGGTGGAATACTGGTGGTGACCCACTAGAATACTGGTGGTGGAATACTGGTTGTGACCCACTGGAATACTGGTGGTGGAATACTGGTGGTGACCCACTGGAATACTGGTGGAAGAACAAAGGACAACAACACCTGACCACCCCAAACCAGAAAAGGCACCAATTGCTGTCTCCTTTAGGTGTCTGACCCAAAAAATGTCCGCTGGGTCAAGGTCATGGGTCAGTAGGGTAAGTTGGGGATCAGAGGGTATAGGACCAAAGTTAATCAAGAATCCAGGGGACCTCACCTCATGTGTTTGCATATAATATCCTTGTTGGTGTTTCTCAGTAATAGTCTCTCATATACAGCTGATGTCGGATGCTTACATACACTTAGGTTGGAGTCGTTAAAACTCATTTTTCAACCACTCCACAATTTTCCTGTTAACAGACTATAGTTTTGGCAAGTTGGTTAGGACATCTACTTTGTGCATGACACAAGTCATTTATCCAACAATTGTCTACAGACAGATTATTTAACTTATAATTCACTGTATCACAATTCCAATGCGTCAGATGTGTACATACACTAAGTTGACTGTGCCTTTTAAAGAGCTTGGAACATTCCAGAAAATGATGTCATGGCTTTAGAAGCTTCTGATAGACTAATTTACATAATTTGAGTCAATTGGAGGTGTACCTGTGGATGTATTTCAAGGTCTACTTTCAAACGCAGAGCCTCTTTGCTTGACATCATGGGAAAATCAAAAGAAAACAGCTGAGACCTCCACAAGTCAGGTTCATCCTTGGGAGTAATTTCCAAACGGCTGAAGGTACCATGTTCATCTGTACAAACAATACTACGCAAGTATAAACATCATGGGACAACGTAGCCGTCATACCGCTCAGGAAGGAAACGCGTTCTGTCTCCTAGAGATGAAGGTACTTTGGTGCAAAAAGTGCAAATCAATCCCAGAACAACAGCAAAGGACCTTGTGAAGATGGTGGAGGAAACAGGTCCAAAAGTATCTATATCCACAGAAAAATGAGTCCTATATCGATATAACCTGAAAGGCCACTCAGCAAGGAAGAAACCACTGGTCCAAAACCGCCATAAAAAGTCAGACTACGGTTTGCAACTGCAAACTTTTTGGAGAAATGTCCTCTGGTCTGATGAAACAAAAATAGACCTGTTTGGCCTTAATGACCATTGCTATGTTCAGAGGAAAAAGGGGGAGGGTTGAAAGCCAAAGAACAACATCCCAACCGTGAAGCACGGGGGTGCCAGCATCATGTTGTGGCGATGCTTTGCTGCAGGAGGGACTGGTGCACTTCACAAAATAGATGGCATCATGAGGAAGGAAAATTCTGTGGATTTATTGAAGCCACCTCTCAAGACATCAGTCAGGAAGTTTAAGCTTTGTCGCACATGGGTAATGCTACCAAATACTAATTGAGTGTATGTAAACTTCTGACCCACTGGGAATGCGATGAAAGAAATGAAAGCTGAAATAAATAATTCTCTCTACTATTATTCTGACATTTCACATTCTTAAAATAAAGTGGTGATCCTAACTGACCTAAAACAGGGAATTTTTACTAGGATTAAATGTCAGGAATTGTGTAAAACTGAGTTTAAATGTATTTGGCTAAATTGTATGTAAACTTCTGACTTCAACTATATATAATATCCCTGTATGGTATTTCTCAGTAGTAGTCTCTTATATATATAATATCTTTGTTTGGTATTTCTCAGTAGTAGTCCCTTATATATATATATAATATCTTTGTTTGGTGTTTCTCAGTAATAGTCCCTTATATATATAATATCTTTGTTTGGTGTTTCTCAGTAATTGTCTCTTATATATATAATATCTTTGTTTGGTGTTTCTCAGTAATTGTCTCTTATATATATAATATCTTTGTTTGGTGTTTCTCTGTAATAGTCTCTTATATATATAATAATAATAGTCTCTTATATATATAATATCTTTGTTTGGTGTTTCTCAGTAATTGTCTCTTATATATATAATATCTTTGTTTGGTGTTTCTCTGTAATAGTCTCTTATATATATAATATCTTTGTTTGGTGTTTCTCAGTAATAGTCTCTTATATATATATAATATCTTTGTTTGGTGTTTCTCAGTAATAGTCTCTTATATATATAATATCTTTGTTTGGTGTTTCTCAGTAATTGTCTCTTATATATATAATATCTTTGTTTGGTGTTTCTCAGTAATAGTCTCTTATATATATAATATCTTTGTTTGGTGTTTCTCTGTAATAGTCTCTTATATATATAATATCTTTGTTTGGTGTTTCTCAGTAATAGTCTCTTATATATATAATATCTTTGTTTGGTGTTTCTCAGTAATAGTCTCTTATATATATAATATCTTTGTTTGGTGTTTCTCAGTAATAGTCTCTTATATATATAATATCTTTGTTTGGTGTTTCTCAGTAATAGTCTCTTATATATATAATATCTTTGTTTGGTGTTTCTCAGTAATAGTCTCTTATATATATAATATCTTTGTTTGGTGTTTCTCAGTAATAGTCTCTTATATATATAATATCTTTGTTTGGTGTTTCTCTGTAATAGTCTCTTATATATATAATATCTTTGTTTGGTGTTTCTCAGTAATAGTCTCTTATATATATAATATCCCTGTATGGTGTTTCTCAGTAATTGTCTCTTATATATATAAAATCTTTGTTTGGTGTTTCTCAGTAATAGTCTCTTACATACAGTGCCTTGCGAAAGTATTCGGCCCCCTTGGACTTTGCGACCTTTTGCCACATTTCAGGCTTCAAACATAAAGATAAAAAACTGTATTTTTTTGTGAAGAATCAACAACAAGTGGGACACAATCATGAAGTGGAACGACATTTATTGGATATTTCAAACTTTTTTAACAAATCTAAAACTGAAAAATTGGGCTTGCAAAATTATTCAGCCCCTTTACTTTCAGTGCAGCAAACTCTCTCCAGAAGTTCAGTGAGGATCTCTGAATGATCCAATGTGGACCTAAATGACTAATGAAGATAAATACAATCCACCTGTGTGTAATCAAGTCTCCGTATAAATGCACCTGCACTGTGAGGTCCGTTAAAAGCGCAGAGAGCATCATGAAGAACAAGGAACACACCAGGCACTTCCGAGATACTGTTGTGAAGAAGTTGAAAGCCGGATTTGGACACAAAAAGATTTCTCAAGCTTTAAACATCCCAAGGAGCACTGTGCAAGCGATAATATTGAAATGGAAGGAGTATCAGACCACTGCAAATCTATCAAGACCTGGCCGTCCCTCTTAACTTTCAGCTCATACAAGGAGAAGACTGATCAGAGATGCAGCCAAGAGGCCCATGATCACTCTGGATGAACTGCAGAGATCTACAGCTGAGGTGGGAGACTCTGTCCATAGGACAACAATCAGTCGTATATTGCACAAATCTGGCCTTTATGGAAGAGTGGCAAGAAGAAAGCCATTTCTTAAAGATATCCATAAAAAGTGTCGTTTAAAGTTTGCCACAAGCCACCTGGGAGACACACCAAACATGTGGAAGAAGGTGCTCTGGTCAGATGAAACCAAAATTGAACTTTTTGGCAACAATGCAAAATGTTATGTTTGGCGTAGAAGCAACACAGCTCATCACCCTGAACACACCCTATACCCACTGTCAAACATGGTGGTGGTAGCATCATGGTTTGGGCCTGCTTTTCTTCAGCAGGGACAGGGGAGATGGTTAAAATTGATGGGAAGATGGATGGAGCCAAATACAGGACCATTCTGGAAGAAAACCTGATGGAGTCTGCAAAAGACCTGAGACTGGGACGGAGATTTGTCTTCCAACAAGACAATGATCCAAAACATAAAGCAAAATCTACAATGGAATGGTTCAAAAATAAACATATCCAGGTGTTAGAATGGCCAAGCCAAAGTCCAGACCTGAATCCAATCGAGAATCTGTGGAAAGAACTGAAAACTGCTGTTCACAAATGCTCTCCATCCAACCTCACTGAGCTCAAGCTGTTTTGCAAGGAGGAATGGGAAAAAATTTCAGTCTCTCGATGTGCAAAACTGATAGAGACACCCCAAGCCACTTACAGCTTTAATCGCAGCAAAAGGTGGCGCTACAAAGTATTAACTTAAGGGGGCTGAATAATTTTGCACGCCCAATTTTTCAGTTTTTGATTTGTTAAAAAAGTTTGAAATATCCAATAAATGTTGTTCCACTTCATGATTGTGTCCCACTTGTTGTTGATTCTTCACAAAAAAATACAGTTTTGTATCTTTATGTTTGAAGCCTGAAATGTGGCAAAAGGTCGCAAAGTTCAAGGGGGCCGAATACTTTCGCAAGGCACTGTATATAATATCTTTGTTTGGTATTTCTCAGTAATAGTCTCTTATATATATATATATAATATCTTTGTTTGGTATTTCTTAGTAATTGTCTCTTATATATATAATATCCCTGTTTGGTGTTTCTCAGTAATTGTCTCTTTATAGAAAATAGATCTCTTGAGTGTTTTCATTATTTCCTGTAGTTACAAATACAGTACAATCAAGAGGCAACTGTAATATACTTGTGTTTCTAAATGAACACAAGCATTTATTTAAAGTATTTGATTGCAAAGTCAATGTTGGCATAGGCCTTTAAATCAGTTATTGGCATGCCCCGGAGCTCCTGCAGGGATCGGCATTAAGAGTTGCCCTATGACCCAGGGCAAGTGACCTGAGCAGTCATGCAAATTCAGCCTGCTCGGAGCTTAACACATTGGGCAGGTTTTTAAAAAAAATTTTTTTTTTTGCTGATAACCAAAATCCAAAGAATTCCAGAATTCTTTCTGGTTCCTCTGTGTAGGTGGGAAAAAAAATACATGCTTTTCTGGGCTCATGATCGTACTCTTTGGGCAACCAAAAACACTCCCGATTTGGCCAATGGGTGCCTTTCAGATCCATCATGTCCATCACTGTACTGGATGGGGCACTGAGATTATCCCTGGCCACAGTGACTGATGGTAAAAGGAGCTGTTTACTGACACCTAGTGTTAATGAGTGAAAACTACAACCACAGACTGAGAACTGAGAACTGAGAACCAGCTGCAGAAGAGAAGGCTCTGTAAATGACAGTACAGAATTTAAAGCTATACAGTCAAGTGTAAAAAAAAAAACACGCAAAAAACACATTCATAGCATTTTCTTTTCTTCTTCTGTTATCGAAGCTTGTTATCCACATTTTTGTTCTGTGTTGGTTGGCTACTGTTGGAAGAAATGTTGTGTCAACCATTGTCTTATTACTGTGACCAGACCGACTAGGTGAAAACTCTGTCGATGTGCCCTTGAGCGAGGCACTTAACCCTAATTGCTCCTGTAAATTGCTCTGGATAAGAGCGTCTTGCTAAATTACTCAAATGTAGATGTAGAAATGGACAGGGTTGGGTAGGTTATGTTACTTTCTAAATGTAATCAGTTACTAGTTACCTGTAAACAAATGTAATAAGTAATGTAACTTTTGTCTTACTCAAACTCAGTAATGTAATCTGATTACTTTTTTACTTGTTTACTCTCCCTAACAGGTTAAGAGGCGTTAGAAGAAGACCAAAGGGATCCATCAAATGCATTTGGTGTGTCATCATAGTGGTCTCTGATTGGTGGTCATCATTTGATGTGTCATCATAGTGGCCTCTGATTGGTGGTCATCATTTGGTGTGTCACAATAGTGGTCTCTGATTGGTGGTCATCATTTGATGTGTCATCATAGTGGTTTCTGATTGGTGGTCATCATTTGGTGTGTCATCATAGTGGCCTCTGATTGGTGGTCATCATTTGGTGTGTCACAATAGTGGTCTCTGATTGGTGGTCATCATTTGATGTGTCATCATAGTGGTTTCTGATTGGTGGTCATCATTTGGTGTGTCATCATAGTGGCCTCTGATTGGTGGTCATCATTTGGTGTGTCACAATAGTGGTCTCTGATTGGTGGTCATCATTTGGTGTGTCACAATAGTGGTCTCTGATTGGTGGTCATCATTTGATGTGTCATCATAGTGGTCTCTGATTGGTGGTCATCATTTGATGTGTCATCATAGTGGTCTCTGATTGGTGGTCATCATTTGGTGTCACAATAGTGGTCTCTGATTGGTGGTCATCATTTGTTGTGTCATAATAGTGGTCTCTGACGTGGTCAGACTCGCTCACGTGGAACAAACTTACATTTGCACCATTTTTCAATGTTGAATTCAATGTCATTAAGAAAACAAACGTGTGTCATAATGCTTATTGGATTACTTAAAAGTAATCATTGAGTTTTTGTAATTTGATAGAAAATATTTTTGTGGGTAATACAATTGATTACATGTAATCAGTTAATCCCTGACCTGGAGATGAAGAAGGAGATAGTCAAACATCTGTTTCCTCCTTCCCAACCCATAACATCAACACACAGATTTCCCTCTTTCCCTAAACAGAATAAATACAGTTGATTAGGAACGTTTGTTTCCCTCTCCTGTACTTGTTTGGCCGTTGTTTCCTGAAAAGCCCAGACATCCAGGCAATGCTAGTAGAGTACAGGGCAGATCACAGTGTGTGCTGAAAAGCCCAGGCATCCAGGCAATGCTAGCAGAGTACAGGGTAGATCACAGTGTGTGCTGAAAAGCCCAGACATCCACACGCCAGTAGAGTACAGGGCAGGTCACAGTGTGTGCTGAAAAGCCCAGACGTCCAAACGCCAGTAGAGTACAGGGCAGATCAGTGTGTGCTGAAAAGCCCAGACATCCACACGCCAGTAGAGTACAGGGCAGATCGCAGTGTGTGCTGAAAAGCCCAGACATCCACACGCCAGTAGAGTACAGGGTAGATCGCAGTGTGTGCTGAAAAGCCCAGACATCCACACGCCAGTAGAGTACAGGGTAGATCGCAGTGTGTGCTGAAAAGCCCAGACATCCACACGCCAGTAGAGTACAGGGTAGATCGCAGTGTGTGCTGAAAAGCCTAGACATCCACACGCCAGTAGAGTACAGGGTAGATCAGTGTGTGCTGAAAAGCCCAGACGTCCAAACGCCAGTAGAGTACAGGGTAGATCACAGTGTGTGCTGAAAAGCCCAGACGTCCACACGCCAGTAGAGTACAGGGTAGATCACAGTGTGTGCTGAAAAGCCCAGACGTCCAAACGCCAGTAGAGTACAGGGTAGATCACAGTGTGTGCTGAAAAGCCCAGACATCCACACGCCAGTAGAGTACAGGGCAGATCAGTGTGTGCTGAAAAGCCCAGACATCCACGCGCCAGTAGAGTACAGGGCAGATCACAGTGTGTGCTGAAAAGCCCAGACGTCCACACGCCAGTAGAGTACAGGGTAGATCGCAGTGTGTGCTGAAAAGCCCAGACATCCACACGCCTGTAGAGTACAGGGTAGATCGCAGTGTGTGCTGAAAAGCCCAGACATCCTCACGCCAGTAGAGTACAGGGTAGATCACAGTGTGTGCTGAAAAGCCCAGACATCCACACGCCAGTAGAGTACAGGGTAGATCGCAGTGTGTGCTGAAAAGCCCAGACGTCCAAACGCCTGTAGAGTACAGGGTAGATCACAGTGTGTGCTGAAAAGCCCAGACGTCCAAACGCCAGTAGAGTACAGGGTAGAGCACAGTGTGTGCTGAAAAGCCCAGGCGTCCACACGCCAGTAGAGTACAGGGCAGATCACAGTGTGTGCTGAAAAGCCCAGACGTCCAAACGCCTGTAGAGTACAGGGTAGATCACAGTGTGTGCTGAAAAGCCCAGACGTCCAACCGCTAGTAGAGTACAGGGCAGATCGCAGTGTGTGCTGAAAAGCCCAGACGTCCACACGCCAGTAGAGTCCAGGGCAGATCACAGTGTGTGCTGAAAAGCCCAGACGTCCAAACGCCAGTAGAGTACAGGGCAGATCACAGTGTGTATCTCAAATGGAGCCCTAGCACATAACATTCCGAGATCCATATGTTTCTTAAAGCTTGGTGACAGGATGGTTATGTTATGCTTATTTTGAAACAACCTTCCCACAATGCTCTGGGAATAGTGCAGGATACAAGCTTGGCTTTGGATGATTTATTTTAGGACATTTAAGGAACTTGACAAAATAATGTTATTTTCTTATTATTTCATTACTCTAACAGAACGTCTCCTAAAAGTTCAAACGTGGTTACATTTAATTTAAATGGTGGTTGTTCCAGGAACGTTTTCCAACTGGTTGGAATGTTATCTACGAGTTCAGAGAACAGTTAGAAACAACGTTCTTCTGTGAGAAGTTCAGTACTTCAGCATAACGTTTCTTACAGGATTCATGATTCTATTTAAAGTCGTGTCCCCAAATTGTCCAGAGAACCTGACCCTTGAGCAAGGTCAGGAAGCTGAGCTCCTAGGTTTAACATCGGATGATCAACTACCATGGTCATATTGATAAAGTTGTTGTGAAGATGGGGAAGGGTATGTCTGTTATGAAATATATTCTGTGTTTTTTTTACACAACAGTCAGCTGTATTAGTTGTTCAGGCTCTGGTAATATGGTCAAGTACAGCAACAACAACAAAAAGCCCTAGCGAAGCTGCAGCTGGCTCAAAACAGAGCAGCGCGTCGTGCCCTGAACTCCACATACACATACAGTTTTTATGAGAAATATTATTATGGATCCCCATTAGTTCCTGCCAAGGCAGCAGCTACTCTTCCTGGGGGTTTATTATGGATCCCCATTAGTTCCTGCCAAGGCAGCAGCTACTCATCCTGGGGTTTATTATGGATCCCCATTAGTTCCTGCCAAGGCAGCAGCTACTCTTCCTGGGGTTTATTATGGATCCCCATTAGTTCCTGCCAAGGCAGCAGCTACTCTTCCTGGGGTTTATTATGGATCCCCATTAGTTCCTGCCAAGGCAGCAGCTACTCTTCCTGGGGTTTATTATGGATCCCCATTAGTTCCTGCCAAGGCAGCAGCTACTCTTCCTGGGGTCAAGCAAAATTAAGGCAGTTTTTATATATATATTTTAAACATAACAATACATTCACAGATTTCACAACACACTGTGTGCCCTCAGGCCCATACTCCACCACTACCACATATCTACAGTACAGTACACAATCCATGTTATTGTGTGTGGGTGTATGTATGTGTTTGTGTTTGTGTTGCTTCACACTCCCCGCTGTTCAATAAGGTGTATTTTTACCTGTTTTTAAATCTGATTCTACTGTTGCATCAGTTACTTCATGTGGAATAGAGTTCCATGTAGTCATGGCTCTATGTAGTACTGCATACCTCCCATAGTCTGTTCTGGACGTGGGGACTGTGAAGAGACGTGTTGTTAAGAAGGTAGAAACTAGGGCCTGTAGGACCTGCCTTGTTGATAGTGTTGTTAAAAAGGCAGAAACTAGGGCCTGTAGGACCTGCCTTGTTGATAGTGTTGTTAAGAAGGTAGAAACTAGGGCCTGTAGGACCTGCCTTGTTGATAGTGTTGTTAAGAAGGTAGAAACTAGGGCCTGTAGGACCTGCCTTTTGATAGTGTTGCAGAAGGTAGAAACTAGGGCCTGTTAGGACCTGCCTTGTTGATAGTGCTGTTAAGAAGGTAGAAACTAGGGCCTGTAGGACCTGCCTTGTTGATAGTGTTGTTAAGAATGCAGAAACTAGGGCCTGTAGGACCTGCCTTGTTGATAGTGCTGTTAAGAAGGTAGAAACTAGGGCCTGTAGGACCTGCCTTGTTGATAGTGTTGTGAAGAAGGCAGAGCAGCTCTTTATTATGGACAGACTTCTCCCCATCTTAGCTACTGTTGTATCAATATGTTTTGACCATGACAGTTTACAATCCAGGGTTACACCAAGCAGTTTAGTCACCTCAACTTGCTCAATTTCCATATTATTTATTACAAGATTGCTACTCCCAACAAGATTTAGTTGAGGTTTAGTAAATGTTTTGTTCCAAATACAATGCTTTTAGTTATTGAAATATTTAGGACTAACTTATTCCTTGCCTCCGACTCTGAAACTAACTGCAGTTCTTTGATAAGTGTTGCAGTCATTTCAGTCGCTGTAGTAGCTGACGTAAAGTTGAAGTCGGAAGTTTACATACACCATACAGCCAAATACATTTAAACTCAGTTTTTCACAATTCCTGACATTTAATCCTAGTAAAAATGCCCTGTCTTAGGTCAGTTAGGATCACCACTTTATTTTAAGAATGTGAAATGTCAGAATAATAGTAGAGAGAATTAACTATTTCAGTTTATTTCTTTCATCACATTCCCAGTGGGTCAGAAGTTTACATACACTCAATCAATATTTGGTAGCATTGCCTTTAAATGGTTTAACTTGGGTCAAACGTTTCGGGAAGCCTTCCACAAGCTTCCCACAATAAGTTGGGTAATTTCTGGTCCATTCCTCCTGACAGAGCCGGTGTAACTGAGTCAGGTTTGTAGGCCTCCTTGCTCACAAACACTTTTTCAGTTCTGCCCACAGATTTTCTATGGGACTGAGGTCAGGGCTTTGTGATGGCCACTCCAATACCTTGACTTTGTTGTCCTTAAGCCATTTTGCCACAAATTTGGAAGTATGCTTGGGGTCAGTGTCCATTTGGAAGACCCATTTGCGACCAAGCTTTAACTTCCTGACTGATGTCTTGAGATGTTGCTTCAATATATCCACATAATTGTCCTACCTCATGATGCTATCTATTTTGTGAAGTGCACCAGTCCCTCCTGCAGCAAAGCACCCCCACAACCTGATGCTGCCACCCCGTGCTTCACAGTTGGGATGTTTTCCTCTGAACATAATTGATTGTCTGTAGCTAAGTAACTATGGTCATTATGGCCAAACAGTTCTGTTTTTGTTTCATCAGACCAGAGGACATTTCTCCCAAAACTACGATCTTTGTCCCCATGTGCAGTTGCAAACCGTAGTCTGTCTTTTTTTATGGTGGTTTTGGAGCAGTGGCTTCTTCCTTGCTCAGCGGCCTTTCAGGTTATGTCGATATAGGACTCATTTGACTGTCGTTTGACTGTGGATATAGATAATTTTGTACCTGTTTCCTCCAGCATCTTCACATCTTTGCTGTTATTCTGGGATTGATTGCACTTTTCGCACCAAAGTACATTCATCTCTAGGAGACAGAACGCGTCTCCTTCCTGAGGTATGACGGCTGCGTGGTCCCATTGTGTTTATACTTGCGTACTATTGTTTGTACAAATTAACGTGGTACCTTCAAGCGTTTGGAAATTGCTCCCAAGGATGAACCAGACTTGTGTAAGTCTACAATTTTTTTCTCTGAGGTCTTGGCTTATTTTTTTTTCCCATGATGTCAAGCAAAGAGGCACTGAGTTTGAAGGTAGATCTTGAAATATATTTCCTGATTCTACCTGGATTATTTTGGAGAGGCTTCCATTAAAGAACACCCTCTGTGTTCTGTTAGACAGGTAACTCTTTATCCACAATGTAGCACAACAGAAAGCCATGACACATACGTTTCTCCATCAGCAGACTATGATCGATAATGTTAAAAGCCACACTGAAGTCTAACAAAACAGCCCCCACACTCTTTATATCATCAATTTCTCTCAGCCAATCATCAGTCATTTGTGTAAGTGCTGTGCTTGTTGAATATCCTTCCCTATAGGCGTGCTGAAAGTTTGTCAGTTTGTTTACAGTAAAAAAGCATTGTATCTGGTCAAACACAATATTTTCTAAAAGTTTACTAAGGGTTGGTAACAGGCTGATTGGGCGGCTATTTGAGCCTGCGCTTTACTATTCTTAGGTAGCGGAATGACTTTAGCTTCCCTCCAGGCCTGAGGGCACATGCTCTCTAGTACGCTTAAATTGAAGATGTGGCAATTTCATCCACTATTATCCTCAGTAATTTTCCATCCAAATTGTCAGACTTCGGTCAAAAAATGTTCACCTCTTCCACACTCATTTTACCGAATTCAAAATTAAAAAGCCTCTCTTTCATAATTTGATCAGATATACTTGGATGTTGTATGTAGTGACAGCGTTTGTTGCTGGCATGTCATGCCTAAGTTTGCTAATCTTGCCAAATAAAAAATTATTAAAGTAGTTGGCAATATCAGTTGGTTTTGTGATGAATGAGCCACCTTGATTCAATGCCTTTTTTCCCAAAATATAATTGAAGGTGCTCCAAAGCTTTTTACTATCATTATTTGTCATTTTATATTTGTTTCATTGTGTACTTTCTTCTTCTTTTTGTTCAGTTTAGTCACAAGATTTCTCTATTTGTATCTATTTCTATACGTGTGCCAATCGGTTGTGCAGCCAGACGTATTTGCCATTCATTTTGCATACAATTTCTCAAATCCTCATCAATCCACAGGGATTTAACAGTTTTTGCAGTAATTTTCTTAATGGGTGCATTTTTTTCATTGGTAACTGGAATAAGCAATTGGCCTGATCTTAATTTATCAGTTTCCTGTGAAATGGATCCTGTTTGAATTGACTAAAATGAACAGCTTTGTATGAGTAAAAAAACCTGGTATGCTAGCTCCATTCTGGTGGTGCAGTGGACTTACTTTCATGGATAGAGAACACAAGATTATAGGTTAGAATCTCACTGATGCCGTGTCACAATATATATATATATTTAAAAAAAAAATGTGTTTGCATGATTAATGCCTAAGGAAATTTCCATGTGTCCTGTCTGTGCTGGGAGTTCAGAAAAGTTAGGCCGAAATAAGCTGTCCGTGTTATTAAAAATCTGTCACGTTCTGTTCCTTTGTGATGTCTTTGTTTTAGTATGGTCAGGGAGTAAGTTGGGTGGGCAGTCTATGTTATTTTTTTCTATGATTTTCTATTTCTGTGTTTGGCCTGGTCTGGTTCTCAATCAGAGGCAGCTGTCAATCGTTGTCCCTGATTGAGAACCATACTTAGGCAGCCTGTTTTCACCCTTGAGTTGTGGGTGATTATTTTTCTGTTTAGTGTGGTTTGCACCTGATGGAGCTGTTTCGGTTGTGCTTTTTGTTTCCCTGTTTGATAGTGTTCAGTGTAAATAAATAACATGAACAAGTACAACGCTGCGTTTTGGTCCTCACCTCCTTCCACCGACGACCGTTACAAAGTCTTATTGAAACATTCAGAGAAAGTTTTAAGGAAGTTATTCAAAAACGTCTAAATATTCTATAATTTGTATTTTTTACTAGGCAAGTCAGTTAAGAACAAATTCTTATTTTCAATGACGGCCTAGGAACAGTGGGTTAACTGCCTGTTCAGGGGCAGAACGACAGATTTTGTACCTTGTCAGCTCGGGGATTTGAACTTGCAACCTTTCGGGTGCTAGTCCAATGCTCTAACCACTAGGCTACACTGCCACCCCGAATGAATAAAACCTCCCAGGAAAACGTTCAAGGAACCAGAGTAAAACATTGTCAGAACCTCCCTGGAACCAGAATAAAACGTTCTCAGAACCTCCCTGGAACCAGAATAAAACGTTCTCAGAACCTCCCTGGAACCAGAATAAAACGTTCTCAGAACCTCCCTGCAACCTAAAAATAGACGTTCCCAGAACATATCTCTTCGTCCCCACAATGTGAAACCAAACACATAAGTTCCCACAACTTCCAAGGAACCCAATGTACTAGCTGGGATATTCCCTATATAGTGCACCACTGTTGACCAGAGTATTGGCCCTGAATGCCCTGGTTGAAAGTAGTGGACTATAAAAGGAGTAGAGTGCCATTGGTGACTCAGATCTGCGATCTCAGGGAGAGATGCGTGAGAAAAGCAGTGGGCCTCCTCCGGCATGTTCTGCCTTTTTTTTTTTTTTTTTTTTATCAGACAGGAAGTAGGAAGTGATGTCGCTAGTTCACAAACAGGATGCTGTGATTATAATACAATGAGAATGCTTGGCCATGCTATGGAGACCCAGAGGCCGGAGGCCAGGCCTTTTCAGTACACTCTGTGTGTGTGTGTGTGTGTGTGTGTGTGTGTGTGTGTGTGTGTGTGTGAGTGAGTGAGCGTGCAAGTGTGTGTGTGCTGACACAGTCTTCAAGCGTGCATGAGAAAGATAAAAAAAACTGTGTGTGTGTGTGTCTATGATAACGTGTGTGTGAGTAAGTCTGTATGAGAGGAGAGAGGGTTCCACAGTCCCCTCATTCCCATCGGACAGAGCGGTGAGCAGGGTAACAGGTAGAAGCTGTGTGTGTGTGCGTGTGCAGTAGTAGTGGAGGGTTTTACCAGATGACTAATGGTTATGATAATAAGTGTTTTTCCTCTCGTCCAGTCCGGAACATCCCTCTTTAAACCTCCTAATGCATCCTCTTCTCACACAGACACACACATCAACAGGATGGCTACCTCCCAAATGGCATTCTATTCCCTTTATAGCGCACTACTTTTGACCGGAGCCCCTAGGACATAGGGTGTAATTTGGGATGTTCCCAACAGACAGATCAACAGGATGTGTGTGAGAGAGGAAGAGGTGGGGTGTTGATGGCTGCTGATTGGCTGCTGACTGCAGTGGGCGATTCTGTTAATTGGATGAGAGGAGACGGTTTTTACACACATTCCAACTCTTAACCTATACGCGAGAGATAAACAAAGAGAAGAGACATTATCGAAGAGAAAAACAAAAATATTAAAAGTCCACTGTTTGCTACTCCCAATAAATAATGCTGATGGTTGAACCACTTCTAGAGAGCAATAAAACAGACAGCAGACATGACTCCATCCGTGTTCTATTAAATGGAGGTTTCCATGACAACTGCATCAGAATCACTTTGTGCGGTTGTTCCGTTGCGATCCATTCAATGTTCCCCGGGCGTCGAAGACGTGGATGTCGATTTAAGGCAGCCACCCCCCCACCCCCTCGCACCTCTCTGATTCAGAGGGGTTGGGTTAAATGCGGAAGACACATTTCAGTTGAAGTTGTACAACTGAGTCAAATCAAATCAAATCAAATTTATTTATAAAGCCCTTCGTACATCAGCTGATATCTCAAAGTGCTGTACAGAAACCCAGCCTAAAACCCCAAACAGCAAGCAATGCAGGTGTAGAAGCACGGTGGTTAGGAAAAACTCCCTAGAAAGGCCAAAACCTAGGAAGAAACCTAGAGAGGAACCAGCTTTGTGCCGGGGGGTGGCCAGTCCTCTTCTGGCTGTGAACCCTTTGTGGTGTGGCCAGGTGGAGATTATAAACCTAGAGAGGAACCAGGCTATGTGGGGTGGCCAGTCCTCTTCTGGCTGTGCCGGGTGGAGATTATAAACCGAGAGAGGAACCAGTCTATGAGGGGTGGCCAGTCCTCTTCTGGCTGTGCCGGGTGGAGATTTCCTTTTCCATTCAGTTGTGCCGTTGCTATCCATTCAGGGCCAAATCTAAACTACCTCGAGATCTGTTCGTCAGAACGTTTCATTCCTACAAATCTCCCATTGACATCAGATCGTGATTTATAATGAGAGAGTGCATGATTTACCTGAACACAGATCTTAAAAGGAGACTCCAAAGGATGATGTTGGCCAGCTGAATGAGCTCTGTCGGTAGAAGATGATGTCAACTTCCCCCTCCCTGCTCCCAACGTTCGACTCCCAACCCTGGACTCTTTACTCAACGCTAGAGCTGTGGGAGGTGATGTCAACTTCCCCCTCCCTGCTCCCAACGTTCGACTCCCAACCCTGGACTCTTTACTCAACGCTAGAGCTGTGGGAGGTGATGTCAACTTCACCCTCCCTGCTCCCAACGTTCGACTCCCAACCCTGGACTCTTTACTCAACGCTAGAGCTGTGGGAGGTGATGTCAACTTCCCCCTCCCTGCTCCCAACGTTCGACTCCCAACCCTGGACTCTTTACTCAACGCTAGAGCTGTGGGAGATGATGTCAACTTCACCCTCCCAACTTCACGAATCTGGACTCCACAGTCCACAGCTTGAGAGATTGTTTGATTAAAATCCTTCAACCTATGAAAGGTAATCTCTTCTCTCTCCATCCACCTCAGGATAAGATCAAGGTTACATCCCAAATGGCAACCTATTTCATAAATTGTGCCCTACTTTTGAGAGTAGAGACCAATGGGCCCTGGTTAAAAGCAGTGCTCTATATAGGGAATAGGGCCCTGGTTAAAAGCAGTGCTCTATATAGGGAATAGGGCTCTGGTCTATAGTAGTGCACTATATAGGGAATAGGGCTCTGGTCTATAGTAGTGCACTATATAGGGAATAGGGCTCTGGTCTCTCCATAGTAGTAACTATATAGGAATAGGGCTCTGGTCATAAGTAGTGCACTACTTTTGAGAATAGAGACCTCTGGTCTATAGTAGTGCACTATATAGGGAATAGGGCTCTGGTCTATAGTAGTGCACTATATAGGGAATAGGGCTCTGGTCTATATTAGTACCACAATATAGGGAATAGGGCTCTGGTCTATAGTAGTACCACTATATAGGGAATAGGGCTCTGGTCTATAGTAGTACCACTATATAGGGAATAGGGCTCTGGTCTAAAGTAGTGCACTAAATAGGGAATAGGGCTCTGGTCTATAGCAGTGCTCTATATAGGGAATAGGGTGCCATTTGGGACACAGGTTAGCTACAGACAATCAATTAAACATTTGGTGTTAGTGAGCTTGCGAGCAATGGCCTGTTCCCGTCTGGGATCACCCTCAACCTCTGACCCCTGACCTATAAGTGGTGACCTCTGGGCCTCTCCTGATGTTCCTCCACAGGGCCTGTGTGTGTGTGTGTGTGTGTGTGTGTGTGTGTGTGTGTGTGTGTGTGTGTGTGTGTGTGTGTGTCTTGCAATGACGTGTGAGGCGCCAGATTGTGCCAGACTCCGACAGGTCCATAAAGTGTTTTGACGTAGTGCCCAAGCCAGGGGGATTTTTTTGAATGACATCTTTCTTTACCAGAACCTACTGCTTTCCATCTGGGATGCTCCTCCCTAAACACATTCACAGCCCCAATGTGTGTGTGGTTGGTTGGTTGGTTGAGTGGAGGGCGTGTGAGATCGTGGTATGCAACGTTGAGGTGGATAGGTTGCCCTTATCCCTGAAGGGGAGTCGGTGGCCTACGGCTGCCTAAAAGTGTGTGTGTTTTAATGGGTTCTGTGGTCTAGTCAGCTCAGTGTGTAAGTGTGTGTGTGTGTGTGTGTGTGTGTGTGTGTGTGTGTGTCTGACGTAGTGCATGCAGTGCGAGAGGCTTGGCATATGCCACTGTTTTTATGGCAGGGTCTCACCCCCCCCCACCCCCCATGGCATCTGCTTGGCTCTGGGATCTCTCTGTTAGGGAGAGAGGGAGGGAGTGTGTGTGTGTGTGTGTGTGTGGGGGGGGGGGTCTCGCCTGTTTTTGTTTCACCATTCCCAGCTCGAGAGGAGGGGGGGTGGTAACTGTGGAAACGGATTTGAATTACAAGCCAATTTAGGAAGACCAGAGAGAGGAGGGTGGGGTGTGTGTGAGTGTGTTGGTGTAGGTGTGTATGGTGGGGGGGGGGTTGGTGTGTATGGTTAGGGGGGTTGGTGTGTATGGTGGGGGGGGTTGGCTTGTACGGTGGTTGGGGGTTGGTGTGTACAGTGGGGGGGGGTTGGTGTGTACGGTGGGGGGTTGGTTTGTACGGTGGGGGGGTTGGTGTGTACAGTGGGGGAGTTGGTGTGTACGGTGGGGGAGTTGGTGTGTATGGTGGGTGGTGGAATGACTTGAAGGAATTAATTGAAAGTTGTGTAGTGATGCAGTAGCTTAATAGCCTGATCTAGTTAAGCCAACTCTTTGTTTTTGTCACGTTGGCTGTTTCACAAAAAATAGATAATGTAGGTTTATTGTCTGGTCAAGTCTGACCGTTTTGATCGTTTTATCCACAGAATTACATATTTAAACTACAATTTCTGTGGTTATATCAGTCCCTTTAAAATGTATTTTTTATTTAACTAGCCAAGTCAGTTAAGAACAAATTCTTATTTACAATGACGGTCTAGGAACAGTGGGTTAACTGCCTTGTTCAGGGGCAGAGCGACAGATTTTTACCTTGTCAGCTCGGGGATTTGATCTTGCAACCTTTCGGTTACTAGTCCAACGCTCTAACCACTAGGCTACCTGCCTCTAATAACTAGGCTACCTGCTCTAACCACTAGACTACCTGCTCTAACCACTAGGCTACCTGCTCTAACCACTAGGCTACCTGTCTCTAACCACTAGTATAGGCTAACCACCTAGGATACCTGTCTCTAACCACTACACTAGCTACCTGCTAACCACTAGGCTACCTGCTACCCACTAACCACTAGGCTACCTGCCTAACCACTAGACTACCTGCTCTAACCAAGGCTACCTGCTCTAACCACTAGGCTACCTGCTCTAACCACTAGGCTACAACTGCCACTAACCACTAGGCTACCTGCTCTAACCACTAGGCTACCTGCCCTAACCACTAGGCTTCCTGCTCTAACCACTAGGCTACCTGCCTCTACCCACTAGGCTACCTGCTCTAATCACTAGGCTACCTGCTCTAAAACTAGGCTACCTGCTTCTAACCACTAGACTACTTGCTCTAACCACTAGGCTACCTGTCTCTAACAACTAGGCTACCTGCCTCTAACAACTAGGCTACCTGACCACTAGGATACCTGTCTAACCACTAGGCTAGGATACCTGTCCCTACACTCTCTAAACCACTAGGCTACCTCCCTACACTCTAACCACTAGACTACTGCTCTAACCACTAGGCTACCTGCTAAACTCTAACCACTAGGATACCTGCCGTCCCTAACTCTAACCACTAGGATACCTGCCTCTAACTAACCACTAGGATACCTGCCTCTAACAACTAGGCTACTTGTCTCTAACCACTAGGCTACCTGTCTAACCACTAGGTCCGTCCCTACACTGTAACCACTAGGATACCTGATACGTCCCTACACTCTAACCACTAGGATACCTGTCTCTAACCACTAGGATACCTGCCATCCCTACACTAACCTCTAGGATACCTGCAATCCCTACACTCTAACAACTAGGATACCTGTCTACACTCTAACCACTTGGCTACCTGTCTATAACCACTAGGATACCTGCCGTCCTGCAATCCCTACACTCTAACCACTAGGATACCTGTCTAACCACCCTACACTCTAACCTCTAGGATACCTGTCGTCCCTACACTCTAACCACTAGGATACCTGTCTCTAACCACTAGGATACCTGCAATCCTTACACTCTAACCACTAGTATACCTGTCGTCCCTACACTCTAACCACTAGGACACCTGTCGTCCCTAAACTCTAACCACTAGGATACCTGCCATCCCTACACTCTAACCACTAGGATACCTGTTGTCCCTACACTCTAACCACTAGGATACCTGTTGTCCCTACACTCTAACCACTAGGATACCTGCCGTCCCTACACTCTAACCACTAGGATACCTGTCTCTAACCACTAGGATACCTGCCGTCCCTACACTCTAACCACTAGGATACCTGTCTCTAACCACTAGGATACCTGTCATCCCTACACTCTAACCACTAGGATACCTGTCTCTAACCACTAGGATACCTGCAATCCCTACACTCTAACAACTAGGATACCTGCCGTCCCTACACTCTAACCACTAGGATACCTGTCTCTAACCACTAGGATACCTGCCGTCCCTACACTCTAACCACTAGGATACCTGTCTCTAACTAACCTGTCCCTACACTCTAACCACTAGGATACCTGTCTCTAACCACTAGGATACCTGTCATCCCTACACTCTAACACTCTAACCACTAGGATACCTGTCTCTAACCACTAGGATACCTGCCGTCCCTACACTCTAACCACTTGACTAACTGTCTCTAACCACTAGGATACCTGTCTCTAACCACTAGGATACCTGTCCCTACACTCTAACCACTAGGATCCGTCCCTACACTCTAACCACTAGGCTACCTGTCTCTAACCACTAGGATACCTGCAATCCCTACACTCTAACCACGAGGATACCTGCAATCCCTACACTCTAACCACTAGTATACCTGTCTCTAACCACTAGGATACCTGCCGTCCCTACACTCTAACCACTAGGATACCTGTCTCTAACCACTAGGATACCTGCCGTCCCTACACTCTAACCACTAGGATACCTGTCTCTAACCACTAGGATACCTGCCGTCCCTACACTCTAACCACTAGGATACCTGTCTCTAACCACTAGGATACCTGCAATCCCTACACTCTAACCACTAGGATACCTGCCGTCCCTACACTCTAACCACTAGGATACCTGTCTCTAACCACTAACCCTAGGATACCTGCTAACCACTAGGATACCTGCCATCCCTACACTCTAATCACTAGGCTACCTGTCTCTAACCACTAGGATACCTGCCATCCCTACACTATAACCACTAGGATACCTGTCTCTAACCACTAGGATACCTGCCTTCCCTACACTCTAACCACTTGACTAACGGTCTCTAACCACTAGGATACCTGCAATCCCTACACTCTAACCACTAGGATACCTGCCTTCCCTACACTCTAACCACTATACCTGTCTCTAACCACTAGGTCTCTAACCACTAGGATACCTGTCTCTAACCACTAGGATACCTGTCTCTAACCACTAGGATACCTGTCTCTAACCACTAGGATACCTGTCTCTAACCACTAGGATACCTGTCATCCCTACACTCTAACCACTAGGCTACCTGTCTCTAACCACTAGGATACCTGCAATCCCTACACTCTAACCACTAGGATACCTGCAATCCCTACACTCTAACCACTAGGATACCTGTCGTCCCTACACTCTAACCACTAGGATACCTGTCGTCCCTACACTCTAACCACTAGGATACCTGTCCCTACACTAACCACTAGGATACCTGTCATCCCTACACTCTAACCACTAGGATACCTGCCGTCCCTACACTCTAACCACTAGGATACCTGTCTCTAACCACTAGGATACCTGCCGTCCCTACACTCTAACCACTAGGATACCTGTGCATCAGTTATAGTTCTTCATTATTAAAAAAACACCAAACTAATCTCACTTTTCATTCACCGGCATCAAAATGAACAACAGTTTTATTGAAGGAAAAAATTATTTTTATTCCTCAGAAGTTTTGTCCTTATAAATATCCATTATATACAAAATAATATTATAAAACATATAAAGAGCAGTTGTGTCAATCAATATTTAAATTAAACTCTGGAAATAATCATAAAAAAAAGGGAAAAAAAAGACATTGGTTCTGTAATTTCACAAAGAAATTATAGGCAGGCAGGCAGTGGTATGACAGGGTCTTTCTATATGCCTTCATGTCAGGGCTGTTTGGTTCCCTCCCAAATTACCTCCTATTCCTTAAATAGTGCACTACTTTTTTTATTATTGTTTTTATTTATCTAGGCAAATCAGTTAAGGACAAATTCTTATTTTACAATGAAGGCCTGCGCCCGGCCAAACCTTAACCCGGACGACGCTGGGTCGGTTAGTGATACAGCCTGGAATTGAACCAAGATCTGTTGTGACGACTCTAGCACTTAGACCGCTGCGCCACTTGGGAGGCCAAAGGGTTGTGATCTATAGTAGTACCACTATATAGGGAATAGGCCTCTGGTCTATAGTAGTGCACTATATAGGAAATAGGGCTCTGGTCTAAAGTAGTGACTATACAGGGAATAGGGCTCTGGTCTATAGTAGTGACTATATAGGGAATAGGGCTCTGGTCTATAGTAGTACCACTATATAGGGATTAGGGTTCTGGTCTATAGTAGTGCACTATATAGGGAATAGGGCTCTGGTCTATAGTAGTGACTATATAGGGAATAGGGCTCTGGTCTATAGTAGTACCACTATATAGGGATTAGGGTTCTGGTCTATAGTAGTGCACTATATAGGGATTAGGGCTCTGGTCTATAGTCACACACTATATAGGGAATAGGGCTCTGGTCTATAGTAGTACACTATATAGGGAATAGGGCTCTGGTCTATAGTAGTACCACTATATAGGGAATAGGGATATGGTCTATAGTAGTGCACTATATAGGGAATAGGGCTCTGGTCTATAGGGAATAGGACTCTGGTCACTAGATAGGGAATAGGGCTCTGGTCTATAGTAGTACCACTATATAGGGAATAGGGCTCTGGTCTATAGTAGTACCACTATATAGGGAATAGGGCTCTGGTCTATAGTAGTGCACTATATAGGGAATAGGGCTCTGGTCTATAGTAGTACCACTATATAGGGAATAGGGCTCTGGTCTATAGTAGTACCACTATATAGGGAATAGGGCTCTGGTCTATAGTAGTGCACTATATAGGGAATAGGGCTCTGGTCTATAGTAGTGCACTAGATAGGGAATAGGGCTCTGGTCTAAAGTAGTGCACTATATAGGGAACAGGGCTCTGGTCTATAGTAGTACCACTATATAGGGAATAGGGCTCTGGTCTATAGTAGTGCACTAGATAGGGAATAGGGCTCTGGTCTAAAGTAGTGCACTATATAGGGAACAGGGCTCTGGTCTATAGTAGTACCACTATATAGGGAATAGGGCTCTGGTCTATAGTAGTCTATAGGGAATAGGGCTCTGGTCTATAGTAGTACCACTATATAGGGAATAGGGCTCTGGTCTATAGTAGTGCACTACATAGGGAATAGGGCTCTGGTCTATAGTAGTACCACTATATAGGGAATAGGGCTCTGGTCTATAGTAGTGCACTAGATAGGGAATAGGGCTCTGGTCTAAAGTAGTGCACTATATAGGGAACAGGGCTCTGGTCTATAGTAGTACCACTATATAGGGAATAGGGCTCTGGTCTATAGTAGTACCACTATATAGGGAATAGGGCTCTGGTCTATAGTAGTACCACTATATAGGGAATAGGGCTCTGGTCTATAGTAGTGCACTACATAGGGAATAGGACTCTGGTCTATAGTAGTACCACTATATAGGGAATAGGGCTCTGGTCTATAGTAGTGTACTATATAGGGAATAGGGCTCTGGTCTATAGTAGTGCACTATATAGGGAATAGGACTCCATTTGGGATGTATCCTCCTCCTCCAAATTCCTGTTGATGGAAAAACATTTTTTTCCCCACCTGTTTTTTCTTTTCGGTGTTCAAGTGCTCCGTGAAGAGACAAGTGTTTTAGCATTGAAACTCTTGTTTAGGCTTCTAGTCATTTTGGGACGCATCTTTTCACCCAGTTGCATGGAATGAAAAAGTCTGGAAAAGTCCGACCAGGCGTTTTGTTCGGAGTGATTGACAGTTGAGACGTTATTTTGTTTGTTCAGTCAGACATTCATCGTTCTCAGTGTTTTGTCGTGGTTAGTTTGTGGTTTTCATCAACTAGTCAGTCGGTTGTTTGCGGTTGGTTGGTCAGTTTCAGCGAGTTGGCTCCACCTGGTCTTGCATAGCTGGTGAATGATGCTGGCTAGGGGTTAAGGATCAGTTTTATCTCAGGCACCTCCATTTTGATTAGTTGGCTGTCAAAGTCCCCATGATTAGGTCGGGCAGGGGTCAACTGAGAGGTCAGGGGTCAACTACGAGCTCTGGCCATTTGTCCTGTTTCACCTAGTCTCTCCTCCATTGCTGCCAAGGACAGATGAGTTCAGTTCAAGTTTGTTGTTTTGCTTGCTGACATTCAACCAGTTCCTTCCACACTCTGTGCAGTTCAGTCAGTCTTTTAACCATTTTAACAGTTGATTTAAACATTTGTTTAAGCTTTCCCAGAAGTCAATAGGTTCATGACCGCTACTGTACACGTTTTGTATACAAACACTCGGTCGATAAAGTTCTCAGGCTAGTGTTCATTAGTTTGTTTACAGAGAAGAGGAGAGGTTCGTCCATCTCTGTCTCTGTCTCATCGTCTCTCTCTCGCCATCTCTCAAGTGTTCCAGAGCAGCATTGACGTCGGCAGTGACGTCGGCAGTGACGTCGGCAGTGACGTCGGCAGTGACAGTGACATCGGCAGCGACATCGGCAGCGACATCGGCAGCGACATCGGCAGTGACATCGGCAGTGACATCGGCAGTGACATCGGCAGTGACATCGGCAGCGACATCGGCAGCGACATCAGCAGTGACGTCGGCAGTGACATCAGCAGTGACGTCGGCAGTGACATCAGCATTGACATCGGCATTGACATCAAAAGGTGACATCGGAAACAGTCTCCAGTCTTTTCTCAGATTTTTTGTAAACAATCCAGAAAAAAAATAATAATTCTGCCTCGATTGTGTTTCTCCTCTATCGCTCCCTCTCTTCTTCATACCCCTCGCAGCTTATACCTGGGGAGGAAGAGAGGAAAAAGACTTAGAGGCAAGCTGTGGGAACTGGGGAAAACAGTGAGTGAACATTACCTTCTTTTATTTTGATCTATGAACAGGGAAACTGCACAGTTGTGTTATCTATTCTTACGGGTATGCTATATGTTTGTGTTTGGCTCATCCTGCTTTCAATTACACTCAGCGCTTCTATGTTAAAACATAGGGCTTGTGAGACAAAAAAATGAAGCTTTAAAACGTATCAAGCACGTGTTCCAAGCACGAGACTATGCAACGCTAAAGCTTTACACGTATCGGAAGCACGTGCAGAGCGTGAGCAGTCCAGGGGATCCAACTCTGTGGGGTGAATGGGTGTGTTTCTGGTACACTGTATCCCCTTTCCAGGCCATCAAATTGTCAGTTTGAAGAACAGTGATTTGATACACTTTTATAGTTCAGTGAGATCATTTCCATATACGATTATTTCGCCATATTGACTTGGCATACATGATTACGCCATATAGGAGTACAGGATATTTCCCTGGCTTATGTTGAAGAAACATAATATGTAGTACTTCCACAATGTGTATCTATAAAATAAAAAAACATAACATCACCAAGAATAAATGTACAGCATTTGTAATTGAAAATAAGTGTGATATGAAACGCTGTAGAGGGAAAATATGTACTGATGAAAATTTTTTTTTTTTAAACAATTTTTGGCATGTATTTATCCTTACCTCTGTTGCTATGACGCACGCCCTCCTCTCCTCTCCTATAACAAAGACGGACTGGTAGATCTGAGCGTCTCGAGGGGAACATATCGTTGATATCCTACACTCCGACTTTTCACTGCAACACCATAAATCAACACACACACTCAGTCAGTCCACCTTTAAAAGTAGAAGCATATGGTCAAACGAGGCAATGCATCGGGAATCCTACTGATGGGGGTGGGAAAGAATGTACAGGGAGACAGCGGTATAGAGAGGGAAAACATATCAATGGGGGATTCTCCAGAAGAGGTGTAAAATGGCCATCCCATCCCATAATAACTACAAAAAAATCTCAAATTTAGGACAATTATTTACATTGTGATATGTTCTAATTCAATCCAAGACAAGAAAAAAACATATTGTTACGATAATATAGTACAAAGTCATTGTTTACACACGGGTGGCTGTCTCCCTTACTGTAATCCACTGAGCCCTACCTTACTGTAATCCACTGAACCCTACCTTACTGTAATCCACTGAACCCTACCTTACTGTAATCCACTGAAACCCCTTTCACTGTAATCCACTGTAATCCACTGAAACCCCTTTACTGTAATCCACTGAACCCTACTTTACTGTATTCCACTGAACCCTACCTTACTGTACTCCACTGAACCCTACCTTACTGTACTCCACTGAACCCTACCTTACTGTAATCCACTGAACCCTACCTTACTGTAATCCACTGAGCCCTACTTTACTGTACTCTCCTGAACCCTACGTTACTGTACTCTCCTGAACCCTACCTTACTGTAATCCACTGAAACCCCTTTCACTGTAATCCACTGAACCCTACTTTACTGTATTCCACTGAACCCTACCTTACTGTAATCCACTGAACCCTACCTTACTGTAATCCACTGAACCCTACCTTACTGTAATCCACTGAGCACTACCTTACTGTAATCCACTGAACCCTACCTTACTGTAATCCACTGAACCCTACTTTACTGTAATCCACTGAGCCCTACCTTACTGTAATCCACTGAACCCTACCTTACTGTACTCTCCTGAACCCTACCTTACTGTACTCTCCTGAACCCTACCTTACTGTAATCCACTGAACCCTACCTTACTGTACTCTCCTGAACCCTACCTTACTGTAATCCACTGAACCCTACTCCATTGTGCCATACTCTACTGTACCATATTATACTGTACCCTACTCTACTCTACTGTACCCTATTATACTGTACCCTACTCTACTCAATTATACCCTATTATACTGTACCCTACTCTACCCAATTATACTGTACCCTCTACTGTATATATTATACTGTACCCTACTCTACCCAATTATACTGTACCCTCTACTGTACACTATTATACTGTACCCTACTCTACCCAATTATACTGTACGCTCTACTGTACACTATTATACTGTACCCTACTCTACTCCACTGTACCCACCTATACTCTACTGTACCCTCCTCTACTGTGCTGTACCCTACTCTACTGTACCCTCCTCTACTCTACCCTACTTTACTGTACCCTACTCTACTGTACCCCATTCCAATACACTCTACGCTACTCTATTGTACCCTACTCTACTGTACCCTATTCCAATACTCTACTGTACCCTACTCTACTGTACCCTATTCCAATACACTCTACTGTACTCTACTCTACTGTACCCTACTGTACACTACTCTACTATACCCTAATTCTACTCTACTGTACCCTACTCTACTGTACTCTACCCCACTGTACTCTACTGTACCCTACTCTACTGTACCCTACTCTACTGTACCCTACCCTACTGTACCGTACCCTACTCTACTGTTCCCTACTCTACTGTACCCTAACCCTACTCTACTGTACCCTACTCTACTGTACTCTACCCCACTGTACTCTACTCTACACTACTCTACTCTACCCTACTCTACTGTACCCTACTGTACTCTACTGTACCCTACTCTACTGTACCCTACTCTACTGTACCCTACTCTACTGTACCCTACTCTACTGTACCCTACTCTACTCTACTGTACCCTACTGTACTGTACCCTACTCTACTGTACCCTACTCTACTCTACTCTACTCTACCCTACTCTACTGTACCCTACTCTACTGTACCCTACTGTACTCTACTGTACCCTACTCTACTGTACTGTACCCTACTCTACTCTACTGTACCCTACTCTACTGTACCCTACTCTACTGTACCCTACTCTACTGTACCCTACTCTACCCTACTCTACTGCACTGTACTCTACCCTACTCTACTCTACACTACCCTACCCTACTCTACTGTACCCTACTCTACTCTACCCTACTGTACCCTACTGCACTCTACTCTGCCCTACCCTACTCTACTGTACTGCTCTACTCTACTCTACTGTACCCTACTCTACCCTACCCTACTGTACTGTACTCTACCCTACTCTACTGTACCCTACTCTACTCTACTGTACTCTACTGTACTCTACCCTACTGTACTCTACTCTACCTACTGTATCTACTCTACCCTACTGTACTCTACTGTACCCTACTCTACCCTACTGTACTCTACCCTACTGTACCCTACCCTACTCTACTGTACTCTACTCTACTCTACTCTACCCTACTGTACTCTACCCTACTGTACCCTACTGTACTCTACTCTGCCCTACCCTACTCTACTGTACCCTACTCTACTCTACTGTACCATACTCTACTCTACTCTACCCTACCCTACTCTACTGTACTGTACTCTACCCTACTCTACTCTACTGTACCCTACTGTACCCTACTGTACCCTACTCTACTCTACTGTACCCTACTGTACTCTACTGTACTGTACCCTACTCTACCCTACTCTACTCTACTGTACCCTACTCTACTGTACTCTACTCTACTCTACCCTACTGTACCCTACTCTACCCTACTGTACTCTACTGTACCCTACTCTACCCTACTGTACTCTACTGTACCCTACTCTACTGTACCCCACTGTACTCTACTGTACTCTACTGTACTCTACTCTACTCTACTCTACCCTACTCTACCCTACTCTACCCTACTCTACCCTACTCTACCCTACTCTACCCTACTCTACTGTACCCTACTCTACTCTACCCTACTGCACTCTACTCTACTGCACTCTACTCTACTGCACTCTACCCTACTGCACTCTACCCTACTGTACTCTACCCTACTGTACTCTACCCTACTGTACTCTACCCTACTGTACTCTACCCTACTGTACTGTACTCTACTGTACTCTACTGTACCCTACTCTACTCTACCCTACTCTACTCTACCCAACTCTACTGTACTCTACTCTACCCTACTCTACCCTACTGTACCCTACTGTACTCTACTGTACCCTACTCTACCCTACTCTACTCTACTCTACTGTACTCTACTGTACTGTACTCAAGCTTACTCTACTTTACTTTCTTAAAATTGAAGCAACGACCTCTGGACTCTGGATCAGTGGTCTTGGTCTATAAACAACATACATTTGGTCTGATTGATTACGCTCCCGGACCCGGGTTTGAGAGTCACAAGAAGTTTTAACTTGTCATAGTGTCAACTCACTGGGTTTGATCTTGGGACCAATGTCCTGGTATAGATCTTGGCTCTAGGATATGACCTTTGTTTTTTGGTTTACCAGCCATAGGCAATCCAATTTGAAGAAGACAATACTCTCTGATCATTGGCTGACCACTTCCAACAAGTCGGCAACTTTAAAATGGTGGCAGCCCCATAAACTCAACATCTATAGTAAAATTAGTTATATCCATATAAAGTCTATGTATATCTATGTATATCTATGCCTGTTATTTTGAACAAAATAAAAGTAGGTAAAGAATTTGAACAATTTTGAACATTGAAACATCATTAAGATGCATAATTCAATCAATCCACAAGTTTCAGATTCATACAATAAACATTGAACATTTTAACAGAAAAATAGAGATATTATTTCTCTCAATTCAATTTAAAGGATTTTTAGAATCAGTTTTGGTATACAAATAACATACAAAAAAAAGTTAACTGTAACACAAAGTTAATCAAAATGATTACTACTGTGTATGGTTCTACCTTTACTGAGACTTTTCCACTGTTTAGGTAGTGAGCATGTGTGAGGTATATAGACGTAGAAGTATCTAGAAGTATCTACCTGACATGTCCTGTAACACCTGTGATGAAAGTTTGGATAAAATAACCAGACGTTTTTTTGTTTGCCACCCCCAATTACCACTTCTGTACAATCACCCTTCAACACACAGAGAGACCGGGGAGGGGAGTATGGCTCAGCAACAGTCAAATATATTAATGAGTGAGTGGGTGGGTGAGTGGGTGGGTGAGTGGGTGTGTGGGTGGGTGAATGAGTGGGTGTGTGAATGAGTGGGTGAGTGGGTGTGTGAATGAGTGGGTGGGTGGGTGTGTGAATGAGTGGGTGGGTGTGTGAATGAGTGGGTGGGTGGGTGTGGGTGAGTGAGTGGGTGTGTGAGTAGGTGTGCGTGTTGGTGGGTGGGTGAATTAGTGTGTGGGTGTGTGGGTGGGTGTTTGGGTGGGTGAATGAGTGGGTGGGTGGGTGGGTGAATGAGTGGGTGTGTGGGTGGGTGGGTGAATGAGTGGGTGGGTGGGTGGGTAAATGGGTGGGTGTGTGGGTGGGTAAATGAGTGGGTGGGTGGGTGTGTGAATGAGTGGGTGGGTGAATGAGTGGGTGAGTGAGTGGGTGTGTGTGTTGGTGGGTGGGTGAAGTGGGTGTGTGGGTGGGTGAATGGGTGGGTGAGTGGGTGGGTGAATGTGTGGGTGGGTGAATGAGTGGGTGGGTGTGTGGGTGGGTGAATGAGTGGGTGGGTGAATGAGTGGGTGGATGGGTGAATGAGTGGGTGAGTGAGTGGGTGAATGAGTGGGTGTGTGTGTTGGTGGGTGGGTGGGGGTTTCAGAAAAGATGTAGAGCCCATAGAATGGCCTTTACGTTTTACACATATTGAACTACGGCTGTAAGTATAGAGCTGTACTGAAACAGTTTCCCAGAGCTGTAAGTATAGAGCTGTACTGAAACAGTTTCCCAGAGCTGTAAGTATAGAGCTGTAAGTATAGAGCTGTAAGTATAGAGCTGTACTGAAACAGTTTCCTCGAGCTGTAAGTATAGAGCTGTAAGTATAGAGCTGTAAGTATAGAGCTGTAAGTATAGAGCTGTACTGAAACAGTTTCCTTGAGTTGTAAGTATAGAGCTGTAAGTATAGAGCTGTAAGTATAGAGTTGTAAGTATAGAGCTGTAAGTATAGAGCTGTACTGAAACAGTTTCCTCGAGCTGTAAGTATAGAGCTGTAAGTATAGAGCTGTAAGTATAGAGCTGTAAGTATAGAGCTGTAAGTATAGAGCTGTACTGAAACAGTTTCCCAGAGCTGTAAGTATAGAGCTGTAAGTATAGAGCTGTACTGAAACAGTTTCCCAGAGCTGTAAGTATAGAGCTGTAAGTATAGAGCTGTACTGAAACAGTTTCCTCGAGCTGTAAGTGTAGAGCTGTAAGTGTAGAGCTGTAAGTGTAGAGCTGTTAGTGTAGAGCTGTAAGTATAGAGCTGTAAGTATAGAGCTGTTAGTAGCCTATGTCTCAATGTGTCATTGCAGAAGCAGTTGGCTCGTTCTTCATGTTTGCAGATGTGGTCTAACATTTCAGAATCAAGATAAAACTCATCGAAAAGCTTAATTTAGACAACAACAAGAATGGTTTTCTTACCTGTACATTCTACTCAGAGGTATTTTCTCTTCTAAACACGTGTCATAGATCACATGACTTTTGCTTCTATCCTCTTGCAAAGTATCATCCTTCAACTCCTTCGACTTTGCGTTACTATACAAGTCCAATTGATAGTTCTTATGGATGAAGTTTGACTTCTCTGATTCGCAGTCCACCTCCAGTCCAACCTTCTGATTGGTGTTCTTCAGCTGGGAGGCGGGGATTAGGTTATCCCTCTGTACATCTGATAGGTTGTTGTTCATGGTCTCCCCATCTCCCCTGTCCCTGCCGGTCCGCCTGTGGATGTGCCGTAGAGCCAGCCCAACCATGCATAGCAGCACCAGTAATGCAACCAGCCCTACAGCCAAGGAAACTGCCGCCCACTGGAAGCCATCTTGGCTCTCTCCATTGATCCTCTCCCCACCCACCGGCAGGGTCACAGCAAAGAACTGGCAGCGTGATCCGGTAAAGCCGACGGGACAGATACAGGTGGTGGGGGGTTTCCCCGGCCCCCCTCCCCCGGTGCAGAGCCCTCTGTTAAGACAGGGGTGGATGGAGCACTCGTCCAGGCCGCGGTCGCAGTTTCGGCCGGCGTACCCCGGGGGGCAGTGACAGGTGTAGTCGTTGATGCGGTCCAGGCAGGTCCCTCCGTTGGCGCAGGGGTTCCCGGCACACTCGTTGATGTTGATCTCGCAGCGCTGGCCGGTGAAACCGGAGCGACAGCTACACAGACGCACGCCACCGTGGATCAAACACAGACCGCCTGGAGAGAGAGACACAGGGGTTCAGGGGTCAGGGTCTTGGGGGAAGAGAACAGGCATGCAGACACACACAATAGGCCCTGTCCAGAAACAGTCACTACTTCCCACTACACCACTACGTAACTACACACTACAAAACTACGTCACTACACACTACACCACTATACACTACACCACTACACACTACACCACTATATACTACAAAACTACGTCACTACACACTGCACCACTACAACACTACACCACTACAACACTACACCACTACAACACTACACACTACACCACTACACACTACACCACTACACACTACAAAACTACGTCACTACACACTGCACCACTGCAACACTACACACTACACCACTACACACTACACCACTACACACTACACCACTACACACCACACACTACGTCACCACACTACACCACTACATACTACGTTACTATACACCTCAACACTACACACTACACCACTATACACTACACCACCACACACTACACCACCACACACTACACCACCACACACTACACCACCACACACTACACCACCACACACTACACCACCACACACTACACCACCACACACTACACCACCACACACTACACCACTACACACTACACCACTATACACTACACCACTACACACTACACCACACCACTACATATTACACACTACACCACTACACACTACACCACTATACAATACACCACTACACACTACACCACTACACACTACACCACTACATACTACGTCATTACACATTACACCACTATACACTACAACACTACACCGCTACACACTACACCGCTACACACTACACCGCTACACACTACACCACTACACCGCTACACACTACACAGCTACACACTACACCGCTACACACTACACCGCTACACACTACACCGCTACACACTATGTCACTACACCGCTACACACTACGTCGCTACACACTACACACTACACCGCTACACACTACGTCACTACACACTACACCGCTACACACTACGTCACTACACCACTACACACTACACCACTACACGCTACACACTACACGCTACGCACTACACCGCTACACACTACACACTACACCACTACGTCACTACACCGCTACACACTACACCACTACACGCTACACACTACGTCACTACACACTACACCGCTACACACACTACACCGCTACACACTACACCGCTACACACTACACCACTACACACTACACCACTACACCACTACACCACTACAAACTACACCACTATAAACTACACCACTATAAACTACACCACTACACACTACACACTACACCACGTCACTACTTCGGATTGAATCCCTGAGCTGACAAGGTAAAAGTCATTCTGCCTCTGAGCAAGGCAGGTAACCCACTGTTCCCCTGAGCAAGGCAGTTAATCCACTGTTCCCCTGAGCAAGGCAGTTAACCCACTGTTCCCCTGAGCAAGGCAGGTAACCCACTGTTCCC
This sequence comes from Oncorhynchus masou masou, assembly GCF_036934945.1. NCBI lineage: Eukaryota > Metazoa > Chordata > Actinopteri > Salmoniformes > Salmonidae > Oncorhynchus > Oncorhynchus masou. Next base: position 38,892,638 of record NC_088230.1, read on the forward strand.
CTGAACAAGGCAGTTAACCCACTGTTCCCCTGAGCAAGGCAGTTAACCCACTGTTCCCTGGGATGTCGATTAAGGCAGTTAACCCACTGTTCCCCCCCCGCACTCCCCCCGATTCCGAAGATGCGGAAGACACATTTCAGTTGAAAACATTCAGTTGGACGTCTGACTAGGTATCTCCCTTTCCCCCCTGACTTCACACTACACATCTTGAGGCCTCAGTGACCGTTAGATACGAAGTCTCAAGTCTGAATTATTCCCGGCCGTTCCCTTCATCACTAAATCCATGCACCACAACAAGCATGAGAGTGTCTCTGAAAAGGTCACCCTGAACCAAGCCCAAGTGGATTTAATACATGGTCCATTTAACAGTATTTGCCTTCATCCTCTGTTCGAACACAGGCTTGACTGAATGAACAGCATCGGGTGACATTCCTTGAAGCCGACTGGAAGCCATCGCATGTTGACATCCAGCACAATAGACACACAGTTCCCACAGATTCCTGTTGTTCCATAACGCTTCCAGACCGCCGGCCCAAGGGGAATTCAGGGGGGGGGAGATAGTAGTTCCATCACACACTTCCAACATGCCTGAGGATTTCAGGGGGAGGGAAGAAGGGGAGGAGGGGGGAGAGGTAGTAGTTCCATCACACACTTCCAACCTATCTGAGGAATTCAGGGGAAGGGAAGAAGGGGAGGAGGGGGGGAGAGAGAAGAGAGAGGGGAGAGAGATAGTAGTTCCATCACACACTTCCAACCTGCCTGAGGATTTCAGGGAGGGGGTGGAGAGGAGAGGAAGGGGAGAGTGGAAAGAGGCCGTAGCATACCGTTGGCGCAGGGAAGAGACGTGCACTTGTCCACTCTCTTCTCACAGTTGAGTCCCGTGTATCCGGGAGGACACTTGCAGATGTAGCTGCGCCCGCTGTCCTTCTGATGGCACTGTCCGCTGTGGAAGCAGGGGGAGTCTGCACACGTCAGCAGGCTGTGTTCACAGTGGGAACCCTCGAAGCCTTGCGGACACGAACACCTGTAGCCAACATCCAGGTTCTAGAAAAGGGAGACAGTTAAGATCTAGAGGTCAAGACAGATTGGATTACAGTCGTTTCTAAAACAAAAATGCAGTCATTCCCCCTTCCTCTCACGTCACTTCTGACAATAACTCTGCTATTGTCCCTTTAAGGGTATTTAAAGGAGCATTTAACTCTGCCCTTTTAAATGTCCCTTTAAGGGTATTTAAAGGAGCATTTAACTCTGCCCCTTTAATTGTCCCTTTAAGGGTATTTAGTGAACCACCTTGGTCCAGGCAGTGTAGTTATAACCTGGTACCTTTAAGTACATAACATGACCAAAAGTATGTTGACCCCTGCTCGTCTAAACATCTCATTCCAAATTATTGAGCATCAATATGGAGTTGGTCCCTGCTTTTGCAGGTATAACAGCCTCCACTCTGCTGGGAAGGCTTTCCACTAGATGTTGGAACATTGCTGCTATAACAGCCTCCACACTTCTGGGAAGGCTTTCCACTAGATGTTGGAACATTGCTGCTATAACAGCCTCCACTCTGCTGGGAAGGCTTTTCCACTAAATGTTGGAACATTGCTGCTATAACAGCCTCCACACTTCTGGGAAGGCTTTCCACTAGATGTTGGAACATTGCTGCTATAACAGCCTCCACTCTTCTGGGAAGGCTTTCCACTAGATGTTGGAACATTGCTGCTATAACAGCCTCCACTCTTCTGGGAAGGCTTTCCACTAGATGTTGGAACATTGCTGTGGGGACTTGCTTCCATTCAGCCACAAGAGCATTAGTGAGAGCATCCCAAAGAGCATCCCAAAGGTGTTCGATGGGGTTGAGGTCAGGGCTCTGTGCAGATCAGTCAAATTCATCCACACCGATCTCGACAAACCATTTCTGTATGGACCTCGCTTTGTGCACAGGGGCATTGTCAAACTGAAACAGGAAAGGGCCTTCCCCAAACTGTTGCCACAAAGTTGGAAGCACAGAATCATCTAGAATGTCATTGTATCCTATGAGGGTGCCACGTTGAAAGTCACTGACCTCTTCAGTAAGGCCATTCTAGTGACAATGTTTGTCTATGGAGATTGCATGGCTGTGTGATCGAATGAAATAGCTGAATCCAGTCATTTGAAGGGGTGTCCACATACTTTGTATATATAGGGTACCCATCCGCTCATCAGTTCTGACAATATTGCCACTTCTAGCCTGGGCATTTAGTGACTTGTAGGGGGCCATCTTAACGGTCGTTCCTGCAGGCATTGTCCCGTCTAGCGCGGTCATCTAGTGCTTACTAACTCACGGTGCAGAGTTCTCCGTTCCTACAGGGGCTGTCCCTTCGAACATGTCTATCGAACCACTGCTTACCGTGCAGAGTCCTCCGTTCCTGCAGGGGTCGCTGTCACACTCCTGCAGCTCCAGCTCACAGTTGACCCCAGTGAACCCAGGGGGACAGGTACAGGTATAGCTGCCTTGACCCGTGTTCATACAGGTCGCCCCGTTCACACACGGCCGGTGGTGCGTGCAGAAGTTCAGATCTGAGAGGGAGCGGATAGGTCAAAGGTCAAATAAAGGTCAAATATAAGGTCATATACTGTACATGTATCGTGGGGTTAAATCATTTGACCCCCATGATAAAGAGGATGCTGGGAATAGAGCACTACTTTATTTTACTTTAGGGGTCTCAATCATTTTGACGTCTAACTTTTGAGAATTTTTTTAAACTTGTTAATCAAAATCACTTTCTCTGAGCAATTGTATTATTATAAAACAATATAATTTCCCCCCCAAAACATGTGTATGTAAGGTCAACATAAGATCAACATAACGACCTGTATGTAAGGTCAACATAACGTCCTATAAGGTCAACAGAACGTCCTGTATGTAAGGTCAACATAACGTCCTATAAGGTCAACATAACGTCCTGTATGTAAGGTCAACATAACGTCCTGTATGTAAGGTCAACATAACTTCCTGTACGTAAGGTCAACATAATGTCCTATATGTAAGGTCAACATAACTTCCTGTACGTAAGGTCAACATAACTTCCTGTATGTAAGGTCAACATAACTTCCTGTATGTAAGGTCAACATAACGTCCTGTATGTAAGGTCAACATAACGTCCTGTATGTAAGGTCAACATAACGTCCTGTATGTAAGGTCAACATAACTTCCTGTGTGTAAGGTCAACATAACGTCCTATAAGGTCAACATAACTTCCTGTATGTAAGGTCAACATAACTTCCTGTATGTAAGGTCAACATAACGTCCTGTATGTAAGGTCAACATAACGTCCTGTATGCAAGGTCAACATAACTTCCTGTGTGTAAGGTCAACATAACGTCCTATAAGGTCAACATAACTTCCTGTATGTAAGGTCAACATAACTTCCTATATGTAAGGTCAACATAACGTCCTGTATGTAAGGTCAACATAACGTCCTATAAGGTCAACATAACGTCCTGTATGTAAGGTCAACATAACTTCCTGTATGTAAGGTCAACATAACGTCCTATAAGGTCAACATAACGTCCTGTAAGGTCAACATAACGTCCTATAAGGTCAACATAACTTCCTGTATGTAAGGTCAACATAACGTCCTATAAGGTCAACATAACGTCCTGTGTGTAAGGTCAACATAACGTCCTATAAGGTCAACATAACGTCCTGTATGTAAGGTCAACATAACGTCCTGTATGTAAGGTCAACATAACGTCCTATAAGGTCAACATAACGTCCTATAAGGTCAACATAACGTCCTGTATGTAAGGTCAACATAACGTCCTGTATGTAAGGTCAACATAACTTCCTGGATGTAAGGTCAACATAACGTCCTGTATGTAAGGTCAACATAACGTCCTATAAGGTCAACATAACGTCCTATAAGGTCAACATAACGTCCTATAAGGTCAACATAACTTCCTGTATGTAAGGTCAACATAACGTCCTATAAGGTCAACATAACGTCCTGTGTGTAAGGTCAACATAACGTCCTGTATGTAAGGTCAACATAACGTCCTATAAGGTCAACATAACGTCCTATAAGGTCAACATAACTTCCTGTATGTAAGGTCAACATAACGTCCTGTATGTAAGGTCAACATAACTTCCTGTATGTAAGGTCAACATAACGTCCTGTATGTAAGGTCAACATAACGTCCTGTATGTAAGGTCAACATAACTTCCTGAGTGTAAGGTCAACATAACTTCCTGTATGTAAGGTCAACATAACGTCCTATAAGGTCAACATAACGTCCTGTATGTAAGGTCAACATAACTTCCTGTATGTAAGGTCAACATAACGTCCTATAAGGTCAACATAACGTCCTATAAGGTCAACATAACGTCCTGAGTGTAAGGTCAACATAACGTCCTGTATGTAAGGTCAACATAACTTCCTGTATGTAAGGTCAACATAACGTCCTATAAGGTCAACATAACGTCCTGTGTGTAAGGTCAACATAACGTCCTGTATGTAAGGTCAACATAACGTCCTATAAGGTCAACATAACGTCCTATAAGGTCAACATAACTTCCTGTATGTAAGGTCAACATAACTTCCTGTATGTAAGGTCAACATAACGTCCTGTATGTAAGGTCAACATAACGTCCTGTATGTAAGGTCAACATAACGTCCTATAAGGTCAACATAACGTCCTATAAGGTCAACATAACGTCCTGTATGTAAGGTCAACATAACGTCCTGTATGTAAGGTCAACATAACTTCCTGTATGTAAGGTCAACATAACGTCCTATAAGGTCAACATAACGTCCTGTAAGGTCAACATAACGTCCTATAAGGTCAACATAACGTCCTGTGTGTAAGGTCAACATAACGTCCTATAAGGTCAACATAACGTCCTGTAAGGTCAACATAACGTCCTATAAGGTCAACATAACTTCCTGTATGTAAGGTCAACATAACGTCCTGTATGTAAGGTCAACATAACTTCCTGTATGTAAGGTCAACATAACTTCCTGTATGTAAGGTCAACATAACGTCCTGTATGTAAGGTCAACATAACTTCCTGGATGTAAGGTCAACATAACGTCCTCTATGTAAGGTCAACATTACGTCCTATAAGGTCAACATAACGTCCTATAAGGTCAACATAACGTCCTGTATGTAAGGTCAACATAACGTCCTGTATGTAAGGTCAACATAACGTCCTATAAGGTCAACATAACGTCCTGTGTGTAAGGTCAACATAATGTCCTATAAGGTCAACATAATGTCCTATAAGGTCAACATAACGTCCTATAAGGTCAACATAACGTCCTGTATGTAAGGTCAACATAACTTCCTGTATGTAAGGTCAACATAACTTCCTGTATGTAAGGTCAACATAACGTCCTGTATGTAAGGTCAACATAACTTCCTGTATGTAAGGTCAACATAACGTCCTATAAGGTCAACATAACGTCCTGTATGTAAGGTCAACATAACGTCCTATAAGGTCAACATAACGTCCTGTGTGTAAGGTCAACATAACGTCCTATAAGGTCAACATAACGTCCTGTATGTAAGGTCAACATAACGTCCTGTATGTAAGGTCAACATAACTTCCTGTATGTAAGGTCAACATAACTTCCTGTATGTAAGGTCAACATAACTTCCTGTATGTAAGGTCAACATAACTTCCTGTATGTAAGGTCAACATAACGTCCTGTATGTAAGGTCAACATAACTTCCTGTATGTAAGGTCAACATAACGTCCTATAAGGTCAACATAACGTCCTGTATGTAAGGTCAACATAACGTCCTATAAGGTCAACATAACGTCCTGTGTGTAAGGTCAACATAACGTCCTATAAGGTCAACATAACGTCCTGTGTGTAAGGTCAACATAACGTCCTGTATGTAAGGTCAACATAACTTCCTGTATGTAAGGTCAACATAACTTCCTGTATGTAAGGTCAACATAACTTCCTGTATGTAAGGTCAACATAACGTCCTGTATGTAAGGTCAACATATGTAAGGTCAACATAACTTCCTGTATGTAAGGTCAACATAACGTCCTGTATAAGGTCAACATAACGTCCTGTATGTAAGGTCAACATAACGTCCTATAAGGTCAACATAACGTCCTGTATGTAAGGTCAACATAACGTCCTGTATGTAAGGTCAACATAACGTCCTGTAAGGTCAACATAACGTCCTATAAGGTCAACATAACGTCCTATAAGGTCAACATAACGTCCTGTGTGTAAGGTCAACATAACTTCCTGTATGTAAGGTCAACATAACGTCCTGTATGTAAGGTCAACATAACTTCCTGTATGTAAGGTCAACATAACGTCCTATAAGGTCAACATAACGTCCTGTATGTAAGGTCAACATAACTTCCTGTATGTAAGGTCAACATAACGTCCTATAAGGTCAACATAACGTCCTGTATGTAAGGTCAACATAATGTCCTTTATGTAAGGTCAACATAACGTCCTGTATGTAAGGTCAACATAACGTCCTGTATGTAAGGTCAACATAACGTCCTATAAGGTCAACATAACGTCCTATAAGGTCAACATAACGTCCTGTATGTAAGGTCAACATAACGTCCTGTATGTAAGGTCAACATAACTTCCTGTATGTAAGGTCAACATAACGTCCTGTATGTAAGGTCAACATAACGTCCTGTATGTAAGGTCAACATAACGTCCTGTATGTAAGGTCAACATAACGTCCTGTATGTAAGGTCAACATAACTTCCTGTATGTAAGGTCAACATAACGTCCTGTATGTAAGGTCAACATAACTTCCTGTA